>NC_079496.1:83245285-83549747 GCF_030052815.1 Hevea brasiliensis | reverse complement strand
TCATAAAAAATGGGGAATTTTGACTCTAGTTTCATCTTCAATTGTCCTAATACCAATTGGAGCAATACAATTCAAGTTATAGCTCAAAATACACACTGGACTCAAGACTCCCACACCTGGCATGAAAATATGCACTCCCAATTTCAATTCTTCCAACTCTCAAACTTCAAATGGAATTCATAGCACTTTTAAAGATCAATAATTCATCTCAACAAGTTCAAATTCCAGCCATAGCTCAAAATTCCCAATTTATGGTCAAAACTCTAATTTCAATTATCCAATTTGTGCAAACTCAATTCATTCAACTTCTAATGCATATAATCTTATCAAGCATCATCACTACGCCAATTTATATGAATTAAAAACATCAAATTCTACTCTTCATCATGGCTGCCAAATTTAGGGGTGTTCAATTCCTTATCAATTTCTTTTAATTTCATGAATTTCCAACCTATTTGGCATGCTTACTACACCTAGAAGTGAAAGGAAAGCTTATAGTGCACTAACCTCTTGTGGACACTTCTTAAACTTATGAAAAATCTAATTTTTCTTCACTTCTTAGCAGCTACAATCTTCCTTATAGTGCAAGGACAATTTTTAATGAAGGAATTTATGGAAAATATGGTGAGAAAGGGAAGAAATTTAAGCTAGAAAAGAGAAAAAAATGGAAGAGGGAGAGAGCTCTAATAGGTCGGCCATGGGAGTGAAGAGAGGAAGAAGAAGAGTTCTTTTATTTCATTTTGTCTCATTTAACTTTCTTCTTATCCCTTTTTATTTAGTTTTTGAATTTCAATTGGTTAGAATTTTTAATGATGTCATTATGACATCATGCTTAGGTAATAAATGTTATTTCTTTTCTTTTCCTCTTTCCATTGCATAAATTCGCAATTTAATTTATTTTTATGTTTTTTAATCTCTCTCATTTTACTTGACATTTAGGTCAAAATTCAACTCTAGAGTTGAAAACACCAAAATGCCCTTAATTATGCTTGTCGGGTCATATTTGTCTATACCGATTAACTAAATTTTTTTGAAATTTCTTTGACATATTTAATGTCATTTATATCTCAATAAACCTTCAATTAAGTCCCAAAAGTTTATTTCATAAGGTTCCTTGTGGGTGTGGGGTTAGCAACTGTCTTCAGAGTCGCTTTTTGCTACGGTCACCCATCGCCGGAACCTCGGCTCATTTAACCTAGTTATATTTCATTACTCTTATTTTTCTTAGCTTTTATTTGGTCTTTATTCCATCATTTTATGTCTCCTCACTATAATTTAAGTGTAGTTCTAGACATCCTGACTGTCTGAACAGACGTCAGTCATTGGAACAGTAGAATATACGGACTACTTAAAGCGAGAGCGTTACAATTTTGAAGAGAGAGATTGGTGATTTTGTGACCAGATGTCTGACATGCCAGTAGGTTAAAGCTGAGCATTGGGTTCCATCAGGGTTGTTGCAACCCATATCTATACTAGAGTGGAAATGGGACCGCATCACCATGGGTTTTGTAACTGGGCTACCTTTGACACAGAAGAAGCATGATACCATCTAGGTGATTATGGACAGACTAACAAAATCAGCTCATTTCTTACCTATTAGAACCGACTACTCAATGGAGAGATTAGCAGAGATCTATATAGCTAAGATAGTACGGTTACATGGAGTCCCGACATCGATCATATCTGACTAAGACTCGAGGTTTACTTCGAGGTTTTAGAAGAAGCTACAAGAATCATTAGGCACTCAACTACACTTCAGTATGGCTTTTCATCCCCAGACGGATGGACAATCAAAAAGGGTGATTCAGGTAACCCTTAGAACTTAGTGAATTGCTATAATTGTTAAAGGAATGATAATAATGACATGACATGAATTATATGATAGGTATTGGAGGATATGCTTCGGAGCTGCATTATTGACTTTGAAGGAAGTTGGGAGAAGTACCTTCCTTTGGTAGAGTTTGCTTATAATAATAGCTACCAAGCCAGCATAAAAATGGCTCCATATGAAGCACTATATGGGATGAGATGCAAAACTCCCTTGTGCTGGACAAAAAATGGGCAAGGAGAAAGTAATGGGCCCAGACATGGTGAGGCAGACAGAGAAAAAAGTGAAGCTAATCAGAGATAACTAAAAATCTGCCTCAGACAGACAGAAGTCATATGCCGACCTGAGGAGAAAAGACATAGAGTATGAGATTGGCGATATGGTGTTTCTCAAGGTATCACCTTGGAATAAAGTGCTAAGATTTAGCAAAAAAGGGTAAGTTAAGCCCTAGGTTTATTGGTCCGTAAGATATCATTGAATGTGTGGGTCTAGTAGCCTACAAGCTAGCCTTAGCACCTGAGTTGAACAAGATTCACAACGTATTCCATGTGTCGATGCTCAGGAGATACAGATCAGATCCTTCACCTGTCATTTCAGCAGAAGAAATAATTGTGGAACTTGACTTGACATATGAAGAAGAGCCAATCAGAATCTGGGCACGGGAGATAAAAGAGCTCAAAAACAAGAGAATTCCATTAGTGAAAGTCTTATGGAGACATCACAACATAGAAGGGGCGACATGGGAGAGCGAGGAGACGATGAGGCAGCAGTTCTCTCAGCTCTTCACATCAGGTAAATTTCAAGGATAAAATTTTATGTAGAGGGGAAGAATTGTAATGCTCTCATTGTAGGTAGTCCATATAATCTAATATTCCGATGACTAATGTATGTTCGGATAGCCAGAATATCTGCAACTACACTTAAAATATAGTGAGGAGACATAAATTCGTGGAATAAATGTCAAGAAAGTGAAAGAAAAATTAAGAGAAAATAAAGGAAATGAAATGCAATTGGGTTAAATGAGCCGAGATTCCAGCGATGGGTGACCATACCGAGAAGTAACTGTGAAGATAGTTGCCGACTCCAGACCCACGAGGAACCCTAGGAAATAATTTTTGGGACTTAATTGAAGGTTTAGTGAGGTATAAATGACATTAAAAATATTAAAGAAAATTCAAGAAAATTTATTAATCGGTACAAACAAAAATAACCCGACAAGCATAATGGAGGGCATTTTGATAATTTCACCCTCAGAGTGGAATTTTGACCTAAATTTCAATTAAAATAAGAGAGATTAAAACACATAAAATAAATTAAATCATGAATTATGTAATGGAAAAAGGTAAAAGAAAAGAAAAGAAAGAAAATCAATAAGTAAATGAATTACGAGGTAAGCGTGACCTAAAGGTGATGTAATTAAAAAGTTTGACCAATGAAAATTCAACAAATAATTAAAAGGGATAACAGAGATTATAAGAGACAAAATTTGCTTTAAGTGGTCATCTTCTTCTTCTCTCTTTGCCATGGCCGAACCATCATCTCCATAGCTCCCTTCCATTTTTCTTCTTTCAAGCTTGATTTCCCTAAGCTTTCCAACCTCAAAACCCTAAACTCCTTTCACTAAAATTTATCCCTACACCTAGGCAAAGAGATTGGCTACCAAGAAATTGGAAAATAGTGGAGTTTGGCAACTCAAAGAATTGGATGATTAAAGGTTAGTGCTTGCTCTCTCTTTCTTTCTTCTTTAAACCTTGAATTGAGGTTGAGATGAGTTAATATTGCATGAAAAATTAAGAAAACAATGGGTTTGTGAAGGACCAAAAAAATTTGGCAGCCCTAGGAAGTGAGTGGAATTTATGGTTTTGGTGGTTTTGATTTGGTTAGTGAAATGGATTAATGAAGTTTAATGTTTAAAAATTGAATTGCATGGAAGTATGCATAAGATTGGAACTTTGAAATTAGGGTTTGACCTAACTATTGGGACTTTTTTATTATTGTTTGAAATTAGCATCTTTGAGATTGATTGTGGCTTATTAGAAGTGCCATGTATGCCAAATTGTAGTTTGGGAGATTGGAGGAAATAGATTGGGAGTGCTTTTGCTATGCAGGATGTGGGACTCTTTGAGTCTAGTTTGAATTTTGACCTAAAACTAAATATGTGTTGCTCCAATTGGTATGAAGCTAATTGAAGGTAAAACTAGGGCAAAAATACTCCATTTTTTATGAAGAAACTATGCCTAAATTCTATCCATAACTTGACCAAATTATTATTCCAATCTAGCTGACCATACAATAAACCCAGAAAAATGACTAAATGAACAGTACACATTCATTTAAACATACCTCCCTCTAGACAGGTCCAAATGACCTAATTTTTATACCATTGGAAATCTTAGACATAGGACTACAACTTTCATGAAGAACACAGCGCCCAGAAATGCCTCTAACCAAACCAAATTGCTGACCCAATTTAGGTCACAAAACTATCATGAACCATACTGCCCAGAATTTGCTGGACATAGGCCTACCCGACCAGTTTTGGTAAAATGGCCATAACTTGGCCTAAAAAAATCCAAATGCAATGAAACCAGAGGAAAATTTTCTATAAGACATATATCTACAGCATTGGTTTTTTGACCAAAACCCAAAAATCAAGGGAACTAGGTCAATTGACTAGGTCAGGTTAGTATGCAAATTCTGAAAATTGCCTAAGTGACCACTTGACCCCAGAATAGTCTTTTAGTCATATCTCCTACTAGAAAACTGAAATTGGGATGAGTTATACTATTCTAGAAACCTAAGAAATAGGGCTCCAACTTTTTTTTAGACACTGTCCTCAAATTATGAATGTAAGAACCCTAAAAGTTGAGTCAAAGCCACTGACCTGAACTAGAATCCTGTTGGCACAAGGTACATGAGTCTAGGCTAGTGATTTGGCTATAATTAATTCTATAAAAGTTAAAAAATTGCAACTCAAAATTCTCAGTGACCGTAAGACATAGGATAACAATTTCTATGAAGAACACTAGGCCTAAAAGTGGCTGCAACATGTTCAATTAATTAGGTAAATTCTAAGTCCAAAAGCTATCTAGTTATGGAACCAAAATTTTGAAATGAACTAGTTGTGGTTATTTAACCATAACTTGAGTTTAAAACTCCAAATGACATGATTCAAAAGGAAAAACAAAGAAAAGACATAGTGGAACAACTTCCATTAAGGAAGTGTGGCCAAACAGTGGCCATAAATTGATCAAATTGATAGTTAAAATTTATTTTATGGTAGGGACTTAACCTTAATAAATTGCCTAATGCATAAACTACATGAAAGTGCAAGTGGGACCTACTTTCCTACTATATAATGATACATGACATGAAATAATAAGTCTAAAAAAATTAAGTAATAATGTTTACATTGACCAAAGTGTCACACCCTACCCCTCTGTAAGGCATAACATGATCCCGTAGTATACCTAATGAATCACCAACTCCGTCTACTGATAACCCATTAAATACACTACAAGGGATTTTAAAACTTTTCTTACTTCTTTTACAGTGGTGAGCACTATTTACAGGTATTGAAAACCTTTTTGAACTGAAGTGATAGAACTAACACATTTGAATTATTTGGGATTTCTGTAAAAATTTTGGCAGAGTGCCATCTGTATTTTGGATAAAACAGTTCTTTAGAAAACCTGTAAAAAGCACTTCAATATTTTTTCAAATCTCAACTCCAACATTTTTCTCAACACAACATGTTTCTCAACTCAAATCCACAGTGATTTTTCAAAGATTGCGATACAAGAAATATAATACAATTTTTACAAGCCAAAATAACTCATAATATTTTACAACTTCAATGTACAATTTGAATTTACAACTGCTCAAAACCAAAAACAATATGTACATACAGTGGTCATACATTACAGTACAAAATGCAAAATATTGGTATACTCATTATACCCGGTAATCTCTCACTGGAGGTACTAGCAGCCTAGTCTGCTGCCCTGTCTGTCTGTCTACCTGCGACAGCAATAAAAAGCTATCGCTGAGACGATGTCTCAGTGGTGCACAACATTAACCAAATACAATTTAAATCACAATTCATAAATCATATAAATATTGGATACTTAAAACCATAGTTAATTTCAAGACAGTAATTGTCAACAAGAATTTAAACTCCATTTCTCGATATCACAATAAATTTCAATAAGTCAGATCATGGTTGAATTCAAAAGACAGTGTATGTCAATAAGAGTTTAAATTCATTTCACAATCTCACATTACATATCAATAAATCACACACAGCTTAATCATGTTCCAAAGTTCAATTCGTCCCAAAAGCCGATGGCTAATGAGGTATTCAATTCGTCCCAAAAGTAGATGACTAATGAGGAATAACATAGCTAGCTAGCAAAAATATGAGTACTCATTCAATTCGTCCTCAACAGGCACACACCTCAACACTTCAGCCAGAGAGGGAATTCAATTCGTCCCACTAGACAAGCTAGCGAGGAATACAATCAATATACATGATAGCTGTGGTTTCAAACCATTTCCAATGCTTTTCAATCAATAAGTATCCATCAATATCATTCAAACAATTTCTCACAATTTCAAACCATTTACAGTACTTTTCAAGCGATAAATATCCATTCAAACACATTTCCACAATTTAAAACAATAATGTACAAATAGTCATAATTCATTTCAATTGAAAAATTCAAAAGAATTAGTTGTTGTGCACAAACCTCTGATAACTGTCTCTTGGTCTGGACTCAGTGTTTCCTTCCCTTTCCCTGAGTCTTTACTAACTGAGAAACACAATTTGAAGTGTTTCAGTACTAAATTAAACTGTCTCTATCGATAATGTTTGACAAATAATTCACTGAAAGCTATTATTTGCTTAATCACCTAATATACCGACCCTCGATGCATTCTAGGTAAATTAGGTTTTAGTGTCGTTAATATGTCACATTCGATAGTGTTTTAGGGTTGGTACACGTTACCAATTTCATTTCCTTGTTTAGTGCATTTTATTGCAACTTGCTGGATTCTGGGATACTAGTTTGACCTAGCCAGACGGCCTAGTTCCCTCAGTTTTCGGGTTTTGATCAAAACTACAAACTTGTAGATCTATGTCTTATGGAACGCAGGGCAAAATTTTAGGTCATTCTGAGTTATGTAGACCAAGTTATGGTCATTTTACTGTTGCTGGTCAAATGGCATCAATTTAGGTCATTTTAGGTCAATTTTGGTCAACTTTGGTTCGGCCAGTTTTTGGACCCGAACTTGTTCAAGCTGTTTGACTTGCTTATGGTCATTTCTGGGCTTTGGTGTCTTCATAAGACTTGTAGGTATGGGTCTTAACTATTCATGGTTAAAATTTCAGGTCAATTGGACCTGTTTTGAGTGAGTTATGACCTAAACACTAACTGCTGCCCAATTGGTCAATTTTCAGGCCTCATTTGCACTTAATCCGAATTGGTCATTTTTCATGCTACCTTGCAAGCAGAATTTTGGTATGCTTTCTCAATGAAAGTTGGCACATTTTGTGGCTAGTTTCACCTCCAATTGGTCTCATACCAATTGGAGTTACACATTTAAAGTTATAGGTTAAAATGTACACTGTCCTTAATTACCTTGCTTAAACATGTAGCAATTACACATTTACCTTACCATAAATCCACTCCTCAACCCAATTCTGTTTTGGTACATTACCAAAACCATATACCACTTCACTTTAAAGTCACTTTGGGCAGATTACAAACATCCTTAACGCACCAAATAAAACTCTAATTCATAAAGTCCAAATACAACCACAAATACACATAAACACTACTCATTATTTCATACAATTTCCACAACTAATTTATATACATATCCATCAATCCTCAATGTCATAATTCTGCCAATATCTTCATGAATTCATACATTCATCATGGAGTCTCAAGGCTGCCGAAATGCTCCACCTTGCCAAAGTTTCACATAATTTCCTCAACTTCAATTTCAAATGCACAATTACCATTACATATGGAATTAACTTACTAGGATATTAATCACCCCACTCAACATAATTTCGCATCAAATAAATGTAAGAATACTTCATCAGATATAGAACTCCATGGCTGTCCAAAATTGGACATATCAAGAACTCCTCAAAACAAAAAAATTCCTTCACAAAGCAAACACCCATAACATGTATACAAAGTTTAACAAAGCAATATTCAAAATCTCAAACTTACCTATTGTTGGGACTTGCTAAACCTTCACTAAACTTCTTGATTTTGGTATCCACTTCTTCCTTGTGAAGTGGGGATAATTTTTAATGAAGCTACCTAGGTGATTAGAGGTGAAATAAAGGAGTTAATGGAGCTTGAAGCTACACGGCAATGGAGGATTTTCTTTTCTTGTATTTCATTATTTTATGTCTCCTTACTCATAACGAAGTGTAGTTCTAGGCATCCTAGCTGTCCGGACAACACTGTTCACAGGAATAGTAGAACGCACTACCGAACATAGGGGTGTTACACAAACTATATATAAACTTATGTATATAGCTTGGATACCAATTAAGGATTACAGATAGCAGTACTACCTACATGAATAATCATTGACCGATAAAATATATCTGATATAATTGTTCTACAGGCTATATGCTTGCGCGTTGGCCATTGTGCCTAATTTCATTTCTAGCTTAAATGCCTGCTCGCTGGCCTTGTGCCTAACATGACAGTTGTATACAAGATAGACATATGGTTGTCTAACCAGTATACCCCTAGATTTCCAGCATTTACAATTTTTTATAGGTTACTTGGGTATTGTTATAAATTAATTAAGATTGAAAATATGAGAAATGAACCAAAAAGATCCCATTAAATCTAACTACTCCCAAAGTGCAGTAAATACATAAATAACTTAGATATGTGAACCCTTACATAGAATTATTATTTTTAATTATCTAGTTACCTTTATTTTAAATTATGCACCACTAAGCGATTCGCTTAGCGCGTTGATTTTCCATCGCGTAGGTACTGGAGACTAGTCCCAACAGCCGCAACAGCAAGAGCAGTAGTAGTGCTCACATAGAGGCTGATCAAATCTGCCAGTGTCTACTAGTCACCTCAGTAGTATTTATTTTGATTGGACCCATGTAATTAAATTATGTATTTTGTTCATTGTACATAAGTAGATAGAGTGTACTCATTTTGTATTGTAAATAAATTTGTAAATTTTTATATATGGATTTCCACATGAATGAAATATATCTTTTTCTTGGAATTACATGAGAATTTGTGAATGACATGATACATAAGAAAATGAATGCAATATGATTATGTTAATAGGTAAATAGTGAAACCCGCTAGATGCTAATAAAACAGAGGAGACCCTGTCCGAGTCTCTATAGAAATAAAAAAAAATTTTCCTACATATGGATTACTTGTCTAAATAGTATTTAAAATTAACAATGAACATGACAAGACAAGATAGGGTGCTCCAGCACCGAATGTAGCACACCTTGCTCGGCTACACTGTAGATGGGTAAGGGGCATCACAAAAATAATCTAACATAATTACTCTATGTGTAATTGCATAAATTTTTGGTCATTTACTTATTTATTAGACTTTGGGAATAATTAGATTTATCAGTATCTTCTATATTTATTCCTCTTATATTCTGTCTAATTAAATTCATATCAATGCCTAAGTAACCTATAATAGATTATAAAGGTTGGATACCCGAGAGTATACTAGTTAGACATCCGTATGTCTATGTACTATCAAGGTCATGTCGTGCACAAGGCAACAGTGCACATAAAGCCAGAAATGATAATAGGCACTATGGCCAACGGGCAGGCATAAAGCCAATAGAACAACCATCTCAGACATATGTTATCTATCAATGACCATTCATGTGAGCAGTACTGCAATATGTAGTCCCTATTTGGTATCCAAGCTATATACATAAGTCTGAGTATACTTTAGGAAAATTAGTATTATTAATTTCTTTATAAATTTTATGTCAATTTGTAGTGGGAAGTAGATCCCACATACATTTTCATGTAATTTATTAATTAATTTTATTAATTTCTTTTATAGAGGTTTAACCACATTTATTTTGTATTAAACAATTCTAAGTTATTTTTACTCCATTTATAGCGCACTAATATCCTAGCAGTATACTTTTATTTCTGGCACTAAATTTTATATTCTTATCTCATTTTTGTTTTGAATTTGGTCAAGTAATTCAAGGTTTTGATTTTTTTTTACTCATTCCATGTTTCAGAACTTAAGTTATTTATTTCGATTTTCATGGTATTTTCCCTTGGCTCTTGGTTTACTTTAGTAAGTTTTAGTCAAATAGTTTGGGTCTATGGAATTCATCCTTGGAGCACTTTGGTACGATTGATCAGAGTGGAATCCTAAGAAGAGGACATTGAGACCAAAAGATGAATCGAGATCGGGAGAGGGAGCGATGCGGGGAGGGCGAGTGTGACCTTGACCGAGAAGGGCTGTTCTTTGGCTTTGGAAGAGACTCCAACGAGAGCTTGAAGCGGAGGAGGCATTTCAAGCCTCCAGGTGGGTGGGGCCGCTGGCCTCTCCCTTTCCTTCTTGGAGCACTCTCCCTTTGTACCTCTCTTCTTCTTTGGCGCTAATGAGAGCACATTGGCCTGCGAGCCGCTGAGTTCGCGAAGAAGCTAAGATTCGTAGCTGAAAGGAGGCGTACCGCGTCGAAGGTCGAGCTCGTGAGTGCTATCACTCGTGGATCAAGATCCACCACTCACCTACATCATATTCGGAGAGCTTCAATAGAATTTGCATAGAAGCAATTTTGACTGTAAGCTCACATACTTCATCCTTTTCGCTAATATTGAAGGCAGCTCAAATAACTGAGGTGATAAGGTTCGAAGCAAAGTGGACATCCTCAAACTTATCTGAATTATGGCTTCTGTATTGGAAAGAAAGAACCATTGATCTTGATGGAATTAAGTTTAGGAAAGAATGAGCTCGCCTGGGATCCTCAAGCTTGGCTTCTGGAAGGAACCCAGTCTTCTTTGAAGCCTTTGCAAGAAGCCCTTGCTTTGAGAAGACTTTAAAGGGAACTAAATACCTTTAGCTTGGATACCTCCAGAGGACTATAAATTTTAAGAAATTCACAGATTAAATACAAAGCGAGACATGGTGAAACTTGGTACCGGCCTAGGAAGGCCTCCGAAGATAAAGACTAGGCCGGCTCAGTTTCGCCATTACAGATAGATTTATCGAGAAGCTCTATCAAAGAGATAAGGCGAAGGATTGCCATCAGATTTCTGGGCCGATTGAAGATAATCAGCCATCTTATTCGCTCTTGATTGGAGATTCTATGATCTCGATTTTCGAGATTGAAAGAAAAATCATCAAGAAGCGTCATTTTCTTTTGGTATCCTTTCAAATCATTGAATCTCTTAACAGAAACGAATGGATTGGTCGCGTCCGCTTGGCCTCCGTCAATCTCGCTCTTCTCTCCGAGGTCCAGATTGAATTACTGGGCGGAGATGACCTAACCTTTAACCTACTCTTTTTTTTAAAAAAAAAAAAAAAAAAAAAAGAAAAAGAATCAAAACCGAAACCGTGGTGGAAAGTGTCAAAACTTGAGATAAAACTCGAAAAAACATTAGAAAAAGAAAAATGCCAGAAAGGAAACAAATGACCACCTCCTCCGGAACACGACATACCCCTCCCTAATTATACCCATTTGAGCATTAAATGCTCACAAAAAATCAACCGACCGATACGAAACAGCAATGTTCTAGCCCCTATATAAAAATCTAGAACATTAAATAATATCAAAAAAAAAACCAAGCTGATCGAACAGCCAACGCCTCCGTTATGTATTCATTTAAAAAATTAACAAATATTTCAAAAAACAGATTAAAAATATTCCATATAAAAAAAACAAAAAGGAAAAAAAAATTTAATTCAAAAAAAAATTTTCATTTATAAAAAAAACAATCTCAAAAGATTAGATTACAAAACAGGGTAATTAAAATTTAGATAACATCGCGAGTGATTATCTAAAGGATCAAAAAAACATTCACACATGCAAATCTCAAAAGCAAAAATGAACCCAAATGTAAACCTAGCCATCTCATAGTCTTTAAAGTATATCAACATCAAAGACATGTTATAAAGAGCCTATATTAAAAAGATGTGGATGTGCCTCAAGTGACCTCGTGATATCATCTATGATGAAAAAAAGTTGTAGTCATTCATCGAAGTCAGTTAAGGTGAAGTCGATATTGTGATATCTAGTCATACCAAAGTGTCTTCAAGAGGCAGGAATCGAAGGTTGAATTGATTCTGGCGGCTAGATCGTGCCAATCGATACCTCATATGAAATTAAGGAAATTATTGATGATCGATTGACCTATCGTTGAAGATGATGACTGATTCGATATTGTAGAGTCATATTGTTCAGATGATGATCTCCGTCATTGTGATGGTGAGGTCATAAATTTTAGAAGTGAGCGGGTCATTGGAAAAAAGATAAATAACGATCGCATTATGATGATAGAATACTCTAAATAAGAAAAAAAAAAGAAAAAAAATTAAAAAAAAAAATCTGAAAAAAAAAGAGTAGAAATAAAGTAATCAAGATTATATATATAGGGCCTGCAATTTAGAAGAACAGAAACTGAAGTGGATGCATCAAGATCAAGAATTAATTGCTTTAACCAAGGTGCTGGATAAAAAAAATGTCAAGAAAATGAAGGAGAGAAGAAGAATGAAGAGGGGGGAAAGATGGATGAAGGATAGAAGGCAGAGATATAAGAGATAGGAAGAGAGGAGAAGAAATAGAGAAGAGAAAAAATAGAGGAAGATAATAGAAAATAGAGATAATAAGAATAAAAAGCAAGCGTGTAAGGAGAAATCACTTGAATAAGAGAGCCATCAGTGATAAACCGCTCACGTGTTGCCTAATCGACATACAAACAATATATGTCCACAAAATCCTAGTCATGATGGCAATCGAGATCATATAAACATCCATAATCATCGAATGAATCTAGCATCGCGTTGTTCGGGGATCAAATTCCGACCACCTCTGATCATAAGGTAGCGCAAAGAGCCGATCAAAACAGGAAAAGGATTAGCCAAATTGGATTAGAAGGATCCATTGATCTTAATTCCATACTGACATTCACCATTATCTCGAAATCTAATTCCCAAAATAGATAATTATGAATTGAAATCTTCCATTCCATCTCCACCCTGGACATCCCCTATACTATTGGAGCATGCTCCAAGTAAAATCTACATTCAATAAAATATAAGTGGTGAATAAAAAATAAGACTAACAAATGATCATCAGTTGGTCTAAATATAATTCGATTGATATAATCTCATTACCATGACGAAGCCTTATTCATTCCCATACTCATCGTTCCATTACTTCCATTTCTTCTTGTTATCTCGCCATTAGCATATTCTCAACAAGCTCATAATAGTCCAGTCACTACAAATCCTATCAATTAACTTTTACATTCTGCATTTTTTTACTCATTACACTCTCACAACTGCTTCATGTGTTGTCTCTCTTCATATTTTGTAAGCGCTTCAAACCGTTATTTTGTTGAATATCCTCTATTTTTTTTTTTCTATTTTCCTTTAGAATATCTTTTATATCCAATCGCATTACATCTCAAAATGGATTATCTCAATAGTTATGGATTACTTATTTCAATATTCATTCCATTTATCGTCTTTTATTTCATTCATTCCAATTTAGTAGATATTCGAAGTATCTCGCTCGTAAATACTCTAAGGAGTATAGGTATGAATATCTTAACAAGAGTTCTTGGGACTGAAATAAAAGGAGTATAGCAAAAGGGTTGAATAAGATAGGGAACAGAATTATGTTAAACAAATAAGTCATGAGGTCGGGCCACGGAACGAGCCCAGGGGATGATAGAATAGATCGGGAATCAAAATAAGCTCGGATCCTGAGCAATTAAAAGAGATCGGATGAAAGAGTTTGGATAAAGTGATCACACAGAAGATTAGAAAGGAGTTCGGTCTTTCGTCCTCCTCCTAGTTATGAGGTCTTGTAGGCTAGGAAAAACCTTGCACGGGTTTCCTTCATATTCAATACTCCAAGAAGAGACCTTTTTATCTGAATCCTTAGTTGTAAAGCTCCTACGAGTGCCATTCCAATAAACACATTAAGAGTTCGGGGGAGAGTTCTTATCCAAACTCAATCTAATTTTTAACGCAACACATAAAAAGACCAGGAAGCATCCTTGCCTGAGTTCTCAATTAAAATTTTCAACACTGAGAGATCAGGGGAGAATTCTTACCCGAGCTTAGCTTAATTCTTAAACGCAATATATTAAAGAGATTGGAGGAGAGTTCTTATCCGTATTCTTGGCCAAAATCTTAATAAAACATGTGGAGATTAGAGGAGGGTTCTTATCCGAAATCTCCTGCTTAAATTTTAAACAAAAATATATTAGAGAGGTCGAAAGAGAGTTCTTACCCGATTCTCAGCCAAAATCTAAAAAAATATATGTGGAGATCAGAGGAGAGTTCTTATCTTAGATCCTTCATTTAAACTTTAAACAGAATACTTTAAGAAATCGGGGGAGAGTTCTTACCCAATTCTCAGCCTAAATCATAATAAAACATGTGGAGATCGAAGGAGAGTTCTTATCCTAGATTCGTCACGTAAACTTTAAATAGAATACTTTAAGAGATCGGGAGAGAGTTCTTACCTGATTCTCAGCCAAAATCATAATAAAATATGTGGAGTTCGGAGGTGAGTTCTTATCCGAAATCTCCCGCTTAAATTCTAAACAAAAATACATCAAGAGATCAGGAGAGATTTCTTACCCAAATACTCTTAGCTTATATCCAAATTAAAATATGAAAACTTCAAATATGCGAATTAATCCCCCCCCCCCCAACAAAAATCCATTACGTTGTACCTAATCACTGAAGGGTCATCTCATGTACTCGTGTTATTGGGCAACCCTAAATGGTGAAATATTAAATATTCCATTTATCCGCACAAAGGTTTCACATCATCATTCCAACCCCCTAATTATCTATTTTAATTTATAAAGAGCACAACGTTAAATCTGTTTACCCTCGTTGAGGGACGAGGTGGGGTGCCTAACCCCTTCCCCACTAGTATACGGACCCCGAACCTAGAATCTTTTTTTTCAGAGTGGTTTTTTTTAATTCTATTTTTTGCAAATGGTTTTCTTTAATTTCCCTCAAAATTAAAGTGGCAACTCCTCACTTTTCCCACTTCGGTGAGAGCCCGTCTAGGCAACCGCAAAAATCCTTGCGATAGCTTGGCGACTCCACTGGGGACTTTACATTTCAAAATAACCCTGGTTTATAGGTCCAAAAGCAGATTTAATTTTATGCTCTTGTAAATTAAAATCGTAATTAGGGGGCTCAACTTACAAAATTCAAAAGTCTTGATATATTAATTATTATTATTTTTTATAACCATTTTTGCTTATTTTGATTGTTTTATTTATTACAGCAATCTTCGTTTAAAACTCCCCCATATAAGGAAGAGGTAAATATGTCCCTTAACACACTGAGTACTTACACAATATCCTCACACACTTCAGCCCTATACCCAGGCTTTCTTACCCTTTTAGGAAATAAGAGGGAGTCATGTAGCGGTACCCATGGGTTTTACCCCGTTAGTATCCGTGAAGGCTTCTGCTCAGATTGGAACTCATTCCATCTATTGTGATACCCGTGGAATTCTCCCGTTAGTATCATGGTGATGGAATGGGGCTCTACTATTTACAATAGGGACAATTTGGGAACCTATGGCCTTAGAAAATTAGACCTTAAGCTAAACTATCACTATAGCTGAAAGCCATAGCAAACTACTTCGTAAGATAGAACTATCCAATTAGATAGTACTTACATTATATCAGGACTCTCCCTATTTTAGGACAAAAGGGACATACTTGCTTTTATCTTATCCTGTTTGTACTTTTAAATTTTTAAATAACATGAGAGTAATTTTGAATCATACTGTCAGGATGATCTAAACACCTTCCTACTTTGATAGGTGTATAGATATTACCACGCCAACAGTATAATTCAAAATTACCTGAATTTATTCTGCTAACAAATTTTTTCCACAGGAGTTGTGAATTGGAGTCTGTAAAGGGTAAATGAAAACTTTAATATGGCATCCTCGAGTCAGTCAACAGAAAGAGTTCCAAGGCAGGAACAAAATGCTAAACAATTGTCCAGACAGCTTCATAATTCAGAGTGCCCACAGATTGATGGCACAGGAGCAGTTATTGGCCTATTACTTCCATTGGATCCAAGCAAGGTTGAGGTTAGAACGACCAGTCTAGAGGATCTATCCGGCTGTTGGAAATCACTTCCCGATCATGTCAAGGCAAAGTTTGAGGAAAAGTATGGGAGGATTGCGACTTTGATACGGGTTAGAGTACAAGTTTCGGCATTAAAGGCCATGCTATCAACTTGGAATCCCAAGTATGGAGTGTTTTCCTTCAATGATGTTGATACAACTCCCACTATAAAAGAATATCAGGCGCTGCTAGACATCCTTTATGTGGCGCAAAATCGGATTTACCTACATCTCGAGCATAGACAGACCTGGAAACGGTTCATGCATATACTTGGAATCTCTACAGAGGAAGCAAAGGCGAAGGAAACCATCAAAGGAAGCACACATGGGTGGTGTTGGACTTAAATCAAGAAGCATTTGGATCTACAAATTCAAAACAAGCAATGAGAACAGTCTTCATTGACACTAGCTTTGGGAATTTACGGCCTGATCTTGTTTCTTGGGCCTTTGGGAGTCATAACTCATAGCTTCACAGAAATGTTTTGGGCAGTTGAGAAGCAAAATGTCAATCCAATACCTACAATCCTTGCAGAAACCCTCTTGACTCTAACCTATTGCCAACGACAGGGGAAGGGAACCATCAAGTGCTATTCCCAATTGCTGCACCTTTGGATCCTCAGCCACATCTGTCCTTTGGAAACTAAGGGATTAACCTGGTATCCCGACCAACCTCTCATTGAAAAAATGGTTAGATTGGCAATAAGTTCGAAGAATGAACTACAATGGCAGGAGCAAATCTTAAGCTTTAATAGTCACAACTATTGCTGGAGGAAGTTGTGGACTATGGGCCAACCTATTTTGCTCAGTATAGGGGATAATCACTTGGTACCCTTGATTGGATTGACTGGATATACAAGTTACATCCCAGCCTTGGTAATAAGGCAATTTAATTCAATCCAGTTCGCGCCCGATGTTGAAGAACTTCATCAAGCCCATTTCTATCATGAACCCGACGGAAAGGAAGAACTGAAAGCATTTTGCAAGTCCTAGGAAAAGGTCACTATGGTTGAACGGTCACCTAAAGGACCAAGTACCATGGAAGATTACCTCAGATGGAGAACAAACAAAGATCAAGGACATCAAGTTTCCAGACCAACAGTACCTAGAGGGAGCACGCCTCATCATGAAGTTCTTTCAGATAAGGTTAACGCCGAATCGGTCAGCTCTCTACAGAGTTCAAACGCCGTGAACCAGCAATTGCAAGAATGCATAAGGCAATTGAAAGACATACAACAGATCCTAAAAAAGGAAGTAAAGAGGCTCAGGGAAGCAATGATAGCAGAAAAAGCAGAATTTGAGGAATAGCAAACACGGTGGGAGGAAGAAAAAACCTCGCTTCAAGGTGCAATAAGAGAAGCAGGAGTTCAAAATGGAAAATTGCAAGAGAAACTAGAATACCAGGAGATACTCATGGAAAAGTATAAGCAGGAAAGCAAAAAGAAGAAGCTTGAACTAAAGGAGCAGGCACAGCTTATAAATGACATTTTGAAAGAGTGTGCTAAAGAAAGAAAAGAAAAAAAAAAGGTAAGCAACCCTTCATTAAGAGCTGAGAGAAAATGTTGACCAGCTAGAAAGAATGATAGCACAAGGGAAACAGGAGCTCCTGCCAGAATCTGAGTACGCCTTGAAGACATTCAATCCTGCCAGGCAAGAAGAAAGACTCTACGAGTATCTCAAAAGATGTCATTGTATTTTAAAGAGTCTCCTAAACCTAGACAATAACAAAGGATGTTATGTACGAATTATTTAATTAATGAATTGTTTTAAACCATGTTTAGCAAAATGTGAATGAATAGTGTAACTCCCGTGGGAACAATCCTCATTAGGGTTATATAAAAAGACGAATGCATCACATGGACAAGTATCATGGACACGTATACGATCCCGTCATTCACTGTTGGACTATCGAGTGATGCCATGATAAATTTGACACAATCCGCCTTTTACAAACTCCATTTCGGCAGTCATTTGCCCCAGTATCCTTTGTCCAGTTAGGTCCTTTAATGTTAATAGAATTTAAAACTAATTTAAAATTTTCCTATAGGAAATCAACATTGCTCCAAGCAAAGCAAACCCGACCAAGCAAGCAGTTCAACCAAAGATAGTGTACTTAACAAGGTCTCGAGCAAAGAAGATAATAGAAGAGGGACAAGTTTTAGAATTGAGAGATCAAGTCTTAGAACTGATGAAATTGATGAAGGAAATGTCCCAAAATAAACCTACATCAGAACCAAATTTGCCACCACCTCCCCCACTCCCTACAGCGATTGATTCCCTTCAAGCTTCAACTCTTTCACATTTCAACCTCCTATTCCGGATCCGACAATCACTGTCAATCCAACACTCTCGAATAATGACTTACCTTTTTCTTACTACACGGCCTCAAACGCCGAACTACACCCTTCCGTACCAATCCCTCCAGTTCACCCTGCCACTTATTTTCCAACTGGGGGAATAACTCATGTAGTAGGAGGAGAAAGTAGAGCGAGAGAAAATGAGAAGTTATCTGCTCTAGAAGAAAGATTAAGAGCAATAGAGGGTCTAAATATGTATGGCTCAGTAGATGTATCATCACTAAGATTAGTACCAGATGTGGTGGTGCTTGTTAGTAGTATGCCCTAAAGCATATCATTTAGTATGTATCTTGTATATATTTTATTAATAAAAGGCATTTCCACTTTTCCGTTTACATAATATATTTATGTGTAATAGAAAAGGTCCATTGATATTTTGTTAGAAATATTATTCTTAAGTTGTTAAGAATATGAGTGACAATATTTCTAGCACAAAATATCATAAATAGGTTCACAATCAAGGATACTTCATAATAAGGACATGACTTATCCAGAAAGATTGTATTCATGTTTGTTCCCAAGTTATTTATATGAGATATAAATAAGATGGAATGGTGAGTCTCATGCCATATAACAAACATGATAGGCACTTATAAATGATAAGTAGGCCGAACCAGTGACACTTATGACAAGCACATGGAGTTTACTCTTGTCAATGTTTTGTCATAAATCATATCAGTGCATATAATCTTTAGACCTGAGATAGCACAGTTATCTTGTATATAGGTAGTTTGAGTTTGATCTCGCTTTCATACTTATACTGTGTATGGGTATATGGGCATCTGTTGGCTCCTACTAGTTATATATGGAGGTAGGTGTTGATCAAGATGGAATCTGTTCCTCTAAGTAAATAGAGTTAAAATCCTATGTTCATTTAATTGTTCTTGATGTTTCAAGTTCTGGCAGACAGATAGATTTATTGAGAAAAGAGTTTCGATGAGAAAAATCTTTTAATCAAGAATGGAATTAAAAGAGAACATAATATTCATAGCAAATGGAGTTTGACATAAACCATGACTCCAGCTTGAGTTGGGATTTTGTAACAGAGAGAGTCTAGTGCATGGTAACATATGATTATAGGTTCATTTAAGGTAAATCTTATTACTAATTGGGTGGCCATGGCATGCTATGCTAGGTGTTAACCATGGTCTATGAGGTTCATAAAATGATTTAGAGAAATCATTTATGGTAAGAAAGAGTTCTGATGATATTAAGAGTTGATATCATGTCTCATTGCCAATTAGTGATGAGCCTAGTAAGTCACACACATACACAAGTTATCACCTATTTAAATATGATTTAATTAATTAATTAAAGAGTTTAATTGATTAATTAAATAGATTTGGTTTGCAATTAAATTGCAAAGTCCCTAGCATGACTTGAAACCAAATCTAGATTATTGGATGTGTAGTATAAATTAAATTTATATTTAAAGTGTTTAAATATGAATTTAATTGATGAGAAATTAATTAATAGAGATTAATTAATTAATTTATATTTGATATAAATTAATTAGAAGAAGAAAATAATTATTTTGGGTTAAGAACTCAAAATTAAGACACAGGGGCATTTTGGTCATTTCACAGTGTGACACGTGGCACCATGAGATGGTGACACATGGCATAACACATAAGCTTGCCAAATGTTTTTTTAATCATGTAAGATGATTAAAATCAAGATTAAATATAGGTTTGACACTTGGCACAATGTGATTGGGTCACTTAAACCTAGAGCTAATCAAAAGGTGACATGTGGCTAGGGTTTAATGTGTTAACCTAGCTATTTAAGTGGGGTTATGAAAAGAAAACACAACCAGCAGCCTCTCCTCTCATATGTCACGCCACTTTGAGCCTCTCCAGCTATTTCTCTTCATCTCTCATCATTTCAAAGAGATTAGCCATCAATCTCTTGAATTAAGAACACTAGAAATTGTTTCTAGTGTCCTGTTTGCATCTCTAATCTCTTAAAAGGCAGAACTTGAATTTCTAATTAATAGAAAAGGCTTTAGAAGCTGTTCAAGGGCTGCCATAGGTGTTCTTGGTGTGGACAAGCTAGAGGGACAACATCTGGTGTCCTGAAGACGAATCTCAAAGGCGCAGACACACTGCAGCACATCAAGAGGTTAGTGTAATCGTTCTTGATTTAATCTAGGGTTCTAAAATTAATCTGATTAATTTTAAAATCTTAAATGGCAAATACAGATCCAAAAACATATTAAAAGAGTTTTAATATGTTGTTTATCATTGAAATCAAATAGATAAAAATAAATCTTGCATGGTGCATGTGACCCTAGGTGAAAATTTTTGAATTCAATGGTATAAACTTGTGTTTTTCACGCTTCCGCTCCTTCAATTGGTATCAGAGCCACTATATTTGCCATTTAGATTGTTGATTATATAATTTAATTGTGTGTTTGATCATGAGATCAAGAGATTCATTGCTGGTTGGATCATGAGATGTGGCGTCACACATGGAGAAGCCACCATTGGTGGCGGCAACAATGGTTCCATGGGTGATTCAAGGTTTGGCTTTTAATTCTGCAATTGTTGTATGATCTAAGGCCTATTCTTTGACTAATTAAAGTGTTTAATTAGTTGTTTTAATCACACAATTAAATTATGATTCAAATCAGAATTTTAAAAAATGTTTGAATGTGATTCAAATCTGAATTTTAAAAGTTGTTTGAATGAGATTCAAATCTGAATTTTTAAAGTTGTTTGAATCATATTTAAATCTGATTTTTTAAAATTGATTCAATAAAATTCAGATCTGATTTTTTAAAAAATATTTGAATGTGATTCAAATCTGATTTTTTTTTTAAAAATGTTTGGATGTGATTCAAATCTGAATTTTTGAAGTTGTTTGAATGTGATTGAAATCTGAATTTTTAAATTTATTTGAATGAGATTCAAATCTGAATTTTTAAATTTATTTGAATCATATTCAAATCTGGATTTTTAAGTTGAATATGAGATATTCAATTTAATTTAAGAATGTATGTTTTATTTAATTGTTAAATAGTGATATGCATGATGGATGATCATGGACTATAAAAGACCAATGTGATTGGATTTATTTCTTTTATGTTTCTTTGGGATTGTAAATTAATTAATTTATTTTAATTTATTTTGGGCATGTATTATTAAGTTTGTAATATTTTTGGGTTGTAATTTCATTTATTTAAGTTCTTGTAAATTCGCCTTGGTATGCCAAGGATTACTATGTAATATTGGATTGCAAGAAGTTCAAGGAGGTCAAGAGCATTGGTGGGACCAGTGGGAGGAATTCAATATCAAGTGTTGATTATGTACTCCTTCAGCAACTCTTGTAAAATGAATGAATGAAATGCACCTAGGAATGCCCTGATTCAATTCTTGGTGGCTCAGAATTGAATCCCTTAGAAAGTCCATGATCATACCATATTTACTGCTTATCCATGAATGCATGAGATGTATGGGAATGTATGCAATTATATGATATATGCATGCTAAATGGATAATGTGCAAAGTGAGACCTTAATAGTAATTAGGATGGCTATAAAATCTTCCAAACAAATGATTAAGTTGGAAATGCTATAATTAAAGTAATTATAACATAAGCCCTCCATTGGGGCAATTATTTTAAGAAATTTTAAATAGTTGCATGAGATGCAATTAATTTAAGAGATTTTCTTAAGAATAATTGTTAAGCATGAGATGTTGTAAATATGTAAATGGTTTGGTGGCCAATATTGGATGTACTGAGGACATTAAAATTATTTGCATAATTATCGGCTCAATGGGATCAACTTAACTAATGCAAGATAAGTCAATATTGGATGTACACGAGATTTTGAGCATTAGGGGCTAGTAAAGGATTGAACCTCACATGAGATGTGATGGGCAAGGAGTTGCTCACTTATAGTTTATTGTAATTCCAATAATGGATGTACTGAGGATGATCAATAGAATTATAAGAATTCAATCACCCACTAGAAATCCATCCAACTAGGATTTCCGTTTTCTACTTTGGAAGTGTAGGATTCGCTAAGTTAGTGGGAGGACCAATTTGATTAAAAGACCATAATCATTTTGGTTAATTACATGATACATTTACTAATTAATCTGGTTATTTTCTGCAGTTAATTTTACGATAAAAATGAGCACAAAACAACCACCACCATCCAATATTCTTGCAAGCATACTTGATCACAACAGTTGACAGGACCTAATCATGCGATTGGCTAAGAAATTTGAAACTTGTCTGAACCTTGAACATATAGGATATGTTCTATATTCAAATGTTCTGGTCCCTTACCTCCAGAGGCCACACAAGAGGAACATGATACTTTGGACAAGTGGAAGGAGCATGATATGAGAGCTAAGTGTTACATGCTTGCTTCCATGAGTAATGAGTTCTGAAGCAACATGAGAACATGCAGAGTGCTAGTGAGATCCTCCTTCACCTACAAGAGTTGTATGGTGAGCACAAAGAGAATGCTAGGTATGAGATATCTAGACAGCTATTCCGTATGAGGATGTCCGAGGGACATTGTTGGGGATCATGTCCACAAGATGATTCGGCTGATTGAGCGGTTGGAACATCTTGACTTCAACATGGATTTCCAACTACTGACGGATTTGATCCTTGATCCCTTCCCGAGTCTTTTGGGAATTTTGTGACAAATTTCCATATGACTAAACAGAATGCACCTTAGCTGAATTACTCAACATGCTGGTTATTGCCCAAAAGAATATGCTGTGCAATAAAGGAAAAGAGGTAGCTTTGGTTGCATCTTCTTCTGTGGAAAGTCCAACAAGAAGAAGGGCAATAAGAAAAAGAAACCTCGATTCTGGTCCTTCCAAGAAAATAGCTAAGCAGAAAAGGAAGACTAAAGTGATGAAGGCAAAGGAAAGTGTTTCCACCGCCAACAGAAAGTGTTTCCATTGCCAATAGGAAGTGTTTCCATTGCCGAAGAAAGTGTTTCCACTGGCCAGAGTATAGCAATCTAAATGAATGCAATGCCATGGTGAAAAACCAACTCAAGTTCAAAATATATTTGGCACTTAAGGTTATGTCATGTTGCAGAAGATAGGATTGCAAAATTGGAGAAAATGGGGATTCTATCCTCATTGGGCTCTGAGCCTACTCCAACTTGTGAATCTTGCCTTCAAGGCAAAATGACTAGATCACCCTTTGTTGGACAAGGGCTAAGAGCTGAAAATATTTTGGAACTAATACATAGTGATGTATGTGGTCCGTTTAAAGAAATGGCTAGAGGGGGCTTTCATTATTTTATTACCTTTACTGATGATAAATCAAGGTTTGGGTATTTGTATTTGATGAAATACAAACATGAATCCTTTGAAAAGTTCAAAGAATTTAAATCTGAAGTAGAAAATCAAACAGGAAAAAATATTAAAGCTCTTCGATCAGATCGTGGAGGTGAATATTTGAGTCTTGAATTTGATGAATACTTGAGAGAGCATGGCATTGTTTCTCGGTGACTCCTCCAGAACGCATACGGTGAATGGTGTATCCGAAGGAGAAATCGTACCCTATTGGATATGGTACGTAGTATGATGAGCTATCTTGATATGCCAATCTCCTTTTGGGATTTGCATTAGAATCAGCTTTATATATTCTGAATAGGATTCCATCAAAATCAGTTTCTTCCACACCTTATGAGATATGGCATGGAAGAAAACCAAGTCTTAAGCATGTTAAGATTTGGGGTTGTCCAGCTTATATCAAAAAACTGAACACTGATAAATTGGAGACCAGATCAGAAAAAGGTCGATTTGTTGGATATCCAAAAGATAGTTTTGGATATTATTTTTATTTGCCTACTTCACAAAGGTTGTGATAAGTAGAGATGCCACATTTCTTGAACAACAGTTTGTTCAAGAAGGAGGCAAAGGAAGGCAAATAGAGTTAGAATTGGAGAATTCGACCAACCAATGCATCAGATGGATATAGATCCATCTAGTCAACCTATACCCATTGATGAAACATCTACACTGTTCCTCGTAGAACAACCAGGGTATCTCACCCACGGTGAGATATGGTTTTCTTCATGAAGAAGAACAAGAGTTGTCTACTCATGAAGAAGTAGATCATGGGGATGATCCACTTACCTATGAAGAAGCTATATCAGATATAGACTCTTCAAAATGGATTGATGCTATGAAATCCGAGATTGATTCCATGTATAAGAATCAAGTTTGGGATCTTGTTGACCCACCTGAAGGTATTGTACCTATAGGAAACAAATGGGTTTTCAAGAAGAAAATTGGTTCTGATGGAAAGGTAGAGACCTATAAGGCAAGGCTAGTAGCGAAAGGGTTTCGCCAAAGGCAAGGAATAGATTATGAGGAGACTTTCTACTTTGTTGCCATGCTTAAATCAATTAGGATTTTATTAGCAATAGCTGCATACTATGATTATGAGATTTGGCAGATGGATGTCAAAACAGCTTTTCTCAATGGATACATTGAAGAAAACATTTTCATGGAACAACCTAAGGGATTTGAATCCCAAGATGGTTCCAAGGTATGCATTTATGGGTTGAAACAAGCTTCGAGGAGTTGGAACATTCGTTTTGATGAAGCCATTAAATCTTTTGGTTTTATAAAAAATGAGGATGAGCCATGTGTATATAAGAAGGTTAGTGACAGTGCTATCACTTTCCTTGTCTTATATGTGGATGACATACTGTTGATGGGTAATGATACAGGTATGTTGACGACTATAAAGGTATGGTTGTCAAATACATTCTCCATGAAAGACTTAGGGGAGGCAACCTATATTCTTGGGATTCGCATCTATAGAGATAGAGCGAAAAGAATAATTGGTTTATCCCAAAGTCTATACTTGGAAAAGGTGTTAAAGAGGTTTAACATGCTTGATTCCAAGAGAGGATTGTTACCAATGAGACATGGTATCCACCTTTCTAAAGAGATGTCTCCAAAGACACCTGAAGAAAGAGATAAGATGGCCAGGATTCCATATGCTTCGGCTATTGGAAGTTTAATGTATGCAATGTTGTGTACTAGGCCGGATATCGCATATGCTGTTAGTTTGACTAGCAGGTATCAATCCAATCCAGGTTTGGAACACTGGATAGCTGTCAAGAATATTCTTAAGTACTTAAGAAGAACTAAGGATTTATTCTTGATTTATGGAGGTGGAGACTTGCAATTGGATGGTTATACTGATTCTGATTTCCAATCAGATATCGATGATAGAAAGTCTACCTCTGGATATGTGTTCATTTGTAATGGAGGTGCAGTCAGTTGGAAGAGTTCCAAACAGAGCACATCGCAGATTCCACTCGAGGTGAGTATATTCCGCATCGATCTCGCAAAAAAGAAGCTGTTTGGATGAAGAAGTTCGTGACAGAACTTACAGTAGTTCCTTCCATTGAGTCAGCAGTTCCATTACACTGTGACAACAATGGAGCAGTCATATAGGCTAAGGAACTAAGGTCTCACCAAAATCCAAACACATAGAAAGGCACTACCATATTATCAGAGATATAGTTGGGCAAGGCCATATAGCCATGCAGAAAATAGCATCAGCTGAAAATCCAGCTGATTCATTCACTAAGCCTTTGTCACAAGCTCAGTTAGACTGACATCTTGAGAAGATGGGTCTAAGGTATTGTAATGAATGGCTCTAGTGCTAGTGGGAGATTGTTAGTAGTATGCCCTAGAGCATATCATTTAGTATGTATCTTGTATATATTTTATTAATAAAAGGCATTTCCACTTTTCCGTTTACATAATATATTTATGTGTAATAGAAAAGGTCCATTGATATTTTGTTAGAAATATTATTCTTAAGTTGTTAAGAATATGAGTGACAATATTTCTAGCACAAAATATCATAAATAGGTTCACAATCAAGGATACTTCATAATAAGGACATGACTTATCCAGAAAGATTGTATTCATGTTTGTTCCCAAGTTATTTATATGAGATATAAATAAGATGGAATGGTGAGTCTCATGCCATATAACAAACATGATAGGCACTTATAAATGATAAGTAGGCCGAACCAGTGACACTTATGACAAGCACATGGAGTTTACTCTTGTCAATGTTTTGTCATAAATCATATCAGTGCATATAATCTTTAGACTGAGATAGCAGATTATCTTGTATATAGGTAGTTTGAGTTTGATACTGCTTTCATACTTATACTGTGTATGGGTATATGGGCATCTGTTGGCTCCTACTAGTTATATATGGAGGTAGGTGTTGATCAAGATGGAATCTGTTCCTCTAAGTAAATAGAGTTAAAATCCTATGTTCATTTAATTGTTCTTGATGTTTCAAGTTCTGGCAGACAGATAGATTTATTGAGAAAGAGTTTCGATGAGAAAAATCTTTTAATCAAGAACTGGAATTAAAAGAGAACATAATATTCATAGCAAATGGAGTTTGACATAAACCATGACTCGGCTTGAGTTGGGATTTTGTAATGAGAGAGATTCTAGTGCATGGTAACATATGATTATAGGTTCATTTAAGGTAAATCTTATTACTAATTGGGTGGCCATGGCATGCTATGCTAGGTGTTAACCATGGTCTATGAGGTTCATAAAATGATTTAGAGAAATCATTTATGGTAAGAAAGAGTTCTGATGATATTAAGAGTTGATATCATGTCTCATTGCCAATTAGTGATGAGCCTAGTAAGTCACACACATACACAAGTTATCACCTATTTAAATATGATTTAATTAATTAATTAAAGAGTTTAATTGATTAATTAAATAGATTTGGTTTGCAATTAAATTGCAAAGTCCCTAGCATGACTTGAAACCAAATCTAGATTATTGGATGTGTAGTATAAATTAAATTTATATTTAAAGTGTTTAAATATGAATTTAATTGATGAGAAATTAATTAATAGAGATTAATTAATTAATTTATATTTGATATAAATTAATTAGAAGAAGAAAATAATTATTTTGGGTTAAGAACTCAAAATTAAGACACAGGGCATTTTGGTCATTTCACGTGTGACACGTGGCACCATGAGATGGTGACACATGGCATAACACATAAGCTTGCCAAATGTTTTTTTAATCATGTAAGATGATTAAAATCAAGATTAAATATAGGTTTGACACTTGGCACAATGTGATTGGGTCACTTAAACCTAGAGCTAATCAAAAGGTGACATGTGGCTAGGGTTTAATGTGTTAACCTAGCTATTTAAGTGGGGTTATGAAAAGAAAACACAACCAGCAGCCTCTCCTCTCATATGTCACGCCACTTTGAGCCTCTCCAGCTATTTCTCTTCATCTCTCATCATTTCAAAGAGATTAGCCATCAATCTCTTGAATTAAGAACACTAGAAATTGTTTCTAGTGTCCTGTTTGCATCTCTAATCTCTTAAAAGGCAGAACTTGAATTTCTAATTAATAGAAAAGGCTTTAGAAGCTGTTCAAGGGCTGCCATAGGTGTTCTTGGTGTGGACAAGCTAGAGGGACAACATCTGGTGTCCTGAAGACGAATCTCAAAGCGCAGAACACTGCGGCACATCAAGAGGTTAGTGTAATCGTTCTTGATTTAATCTAGGGTTCTAAAATTAATCTGATTAATTTTAAAATCTTAAATGGCAAATACAGATCCAAAAACATATTAAAAGAGTTTTAATATGTTGTTTATCATTGAAATCAAATAGATAAAAATAAATCTTGCATGGTGCATGTGACCCTAGGTGAAAATTTTTGAATTCAATGGTATAAACTTGTGTTTTTCACGCTTCCGCTCCTTCAGTGCTACCCAAGTTCAAAGTTCCAGACTTTGACAAATATACTGGAAATTTAGATCCCCGCATCCACCTTGCCACTTACATAGCTAAGATGTCTGCCCTCACAGAAGACAACAGACTTCTGGTTCACTTCTTTCATGAAAGCCTCTTCGGGGCTTCCCTACAATGGTGTATATAATTTGGTAGGAGCAACCTACGCTCCTGGAAAGACTTGGCTCATGCTTTCCTGAAATAATATAAGTTCAACTGCGATATTGCCCCCATAAAGAGATACCACCAAAATTTACTGCAAAGAGAGAAGGAAAACTTTAAGGAGTATGCCCAGAGATACAGAGAGAAAGCAGTAGAGATATATGCTCCTATTACTGACAATGAACTCTACTCTCTGTTCATTGAGACATTGAAGGCTCCGTACTTCAATCTGATAATCGGGAACACCTTCAACAGTTTTTCAAATATCATCCAAGCTGGTGAAAGAATTGAAGCTAACCTTAGGTTAGGACGGTTGCAGGAGTTGACTGAGAACTCTACAAAGAAAAATCCCAGTTTTGGAAAGAAGAAGGAAGGTGATGTACACTCCATCACCCAACAAGCCCAACCTCCATTCGCTCAAAATAACTTTTGGCTGTACCCTCCTACTCAAGGCCCGACAGTAGCAAACATTCCACCCCCTTTTCCAAATTATCCTCACCCTCGCCCACAATACCTGCTGTAAGCTACTTTCCACCCCAGACCGCCTGCTTAACCTGTTAAATCAAGACCACCTCCTCCCCAAAACAACCCGAGACCACAAAGGAACCCTGATCCACCTCTCCCCCTTCCACTTAGTGAAATATATCGATACGTCCTCGGTGTAAATCAGATAGTGCCTATCCCCCTTGACCCGACTCAGCCACCATATCCTAGGTGGTATGACGCTAATGCCCGATGTGAATATCATGGCGGGGCACTGGGGCACTCAACTGACAACTGTAGAGCTCTCAGGAGAAGAGTACAGGCCTTGATCAGAAACTGTTGGTTAAAAATTGAAGAAAATGGCTCTCTTCCCAACATAATTTCAAACCCATTGCCCAATCATGGTACAGGCAATGGCATGAATATGATAGAGCTAGAGGATGAAAAGTCAATTTTGGAGATAGATCAGTTGATCCCTTATTTTGGGGAAATTTTTGATATGGCAGTAAGAGAAGGGTACCTTTGCCCTCAGGCATCTAGGTCGGAAAGTAATGTAGGATGCCCCTACCATGGAGGAGCGGCTGACCATGAACTACAAAACTATGATGGATTCCGGTAGAAAGTCCAGAGAATGCTGTCACTCAAAACTTTGAGATGTCAACGAAGGCCATGAATGGAGGGCGAAGTGAACACAGCCAGATTCGGCCAAGATGCCTCTACCCTTAACCCAAGACTAATCTTCTCTGCTCCCAGCACACCAACACCAACACCACCAATAACAATCATCCAAACCTCACCTCAACTCCCAGTCACCAACACCCATGTAGTACCTTAAAATTACTATCTCCAAGTGTTTACTCAAGGAGCATCTAGCAGCACTCCAACTCCTACCCTCAACCATACCAAAGCTTAACCCATCACTCCTCCTAAACCATGCTTTGCTCCTCACGAGCATTTTAAAATGACCTACACTAGACCCTCCAATGATACTTCTCCCCAACCAAACCCTAAAACAACCAGTAACTCCTCCCCACCATATCAAGAAGTAGAATTTATAACCTGAAGTGGAAGATGTTATGGAAATAATGAGATGGAAAAGAATAAGGGGAAAGTAAAAATGGGAGAGCTACAAGAGAACACAGAGGATGGGACTGTGGGGTTGAGAAGGGGGAACCTACTGAATGAAAAGAAGAGGAAGAACTACTGCTACAAATAATGAAGCAGAGTGAGTATGACGTCATTGAGCAACTGAGAAAGACGCCTGCTCGAATTTTGTTGCTGTCATTGATTCTGAGCTCAGAGGTGCATCGCCATGCCTTGCAAAAAGTTTTGGACCTGGCCTTTGTAAACCCCGATATCACACTGGGGCAATTTGAGAAAATAGTTGGGCAAATTCAGGCATCCAGTTTTGTCACTTTCTCGAAAGACGAGATAGATCCAGCTAGCTTGAAGCACACTAAAGCTCTACATGTGACAGTCAAATGCAAAGGGTGCATAGTTGCTAAAGTCTTGATCGACAATGGATCTGCCCTCAATGTATTGCCTAATGCCACCTTGGCAAGACTACCCGTTAACCCATCAGCCATACGCCAAACTGCCATGGTAATAAGAGCCTTTGACGGTACAAAGAGGGAGGTACTTGGAGACATCAATATGCTACTGTAGATCGGGGCATGCACTTTCAACGCCACTTTTCAAATGATGTATATCTAGCCTACATACACCATGCTGTTGGGAAAACCCTGGATCCATTCAGCAAATGCAATGCCTTTAACATTTCACCAAAGGATCAAGTACATCATGGGCAGAAAAATCATCACCGTGAAAGGGGAGGAGGCCATGTTAGTCACCAAGCCTCAATCGGTTCCTTATGTGGAAACAATAGAAAGATCCTTGGAAAGCTCTTTCCAAGCACTAAAGGTACAAGGAACTACCCCGAGGGAAGAAGGAGCTGTAGCTATGGTTGCGAAGGTGATGTTTAAAAACGGCTATAAGAAAGGTAAAGGATTGGGCACTGCATTATAGGGAATTGCTGAACCTATACCGGCTATTCCAAAAATTGGCTACTTTGGCTTGGGATATGAGGAAGATGCCTTGGTGGATGGTAGGTTCTGGATGAGGAATACGCTCCGGGATCAAAGGTTTGATCGAAAAATTGGGAAAATGAAAGTTGTCTCAAAAATCACAGATATTTTCACGTAATCTATCATTCAGAATCCAAAAGAAAGTGAAGAGTCTATTGAAGAACCCTCCATTAATGTCATACAACTAGATTCCTTGTCCGAGGCACTAATCTCACCAATCACTGAGGGGCAAAAGCTGGATAATTGGGAAGTAGAAGACATTCCCATGCTCAATCTCGAGTAAAGTACATTTTATTATCAACACTTGATCATTTTGTCCATAGTGACAAGTGTAGTGCTGTAAATGGACCCTTTTCTTATGATTAAACGTATTAATTAATTAATAGCGTATTTTATATCCAGTTCTCTTTTTCTCTCACCATTAAAATCCTTTTTTTTTAATATATACTCCACTTTCATTTCTTTAGAACCATTGACCAATTCACACCTAATAATTCAATTGACTCAGAAGTTCCTTATGTTAATTTTAAAACTCCCATAACTGCCATTACTTCAAGTGATTCTGAAGAAGAACTTGTAAAAGAGCGGGGCGAAAGAGATGAACCTTCCCTGGTACCTTGTGTGTAACACCCCTCACTCGACTACAGTGTAGCCAAGCAAAGCGTGCTACATTCGGTGCCGGAGCACCCTAACTTATCTTACTTTATTTCTTTAAAAATTTTGTTCTCGTTATATTTAATATCGATTATTTTTTGACGGAGAAACTAACAGAGTTTTTCCTATTTTATTTTCGTTTGACGTGTTTTACTATTCACCTGTTTGAAAATTCACTAATATTTTCTAAGTATAATCTCATCCATACTCATATCATCATTTCAAATCTCATCCATACATTTCAATTTCATAATCATTTCCATACATTTCCATTCGTACTCAATTCATATGTAAACATTCTCAAATTACATAAGCCAAAATTTCAAATTTCCTTAATTTACATAATTTATAAAATAATTATAAAATTTCATAATTTACATGATATATAAATTAATTATATATGAAAAAGATAATTTATTAATTTACATCGCATTCCTATTAATTATCTGTTCATAATATACATTACAATACAATATCTAAGAAATTTATAGAAAATATAAAATATGTTCTATATGGGCCCTATCTACATGCATTGCTGAGGAGGCGATAACCTTGAATACTTTAGACACGTCTGCAGATCTGGACTCCAAAAATCTTAGTCAAAGTACCTGCGCAAGGAAACAAATCCATCGCGCTAAGCATTGCTGCTTAGTGGTGCAATAATATAACAAGAAAATAAAATATACAAATAAAGAAAGAATGAAGCATAATTTGAATATTTAATAATTAATTTAATTTAATACAATGTGTCTAATATTAATTATCTTTTTTTCTAATTGTTCCGCTTTGGAAGCGTTTAATTCCTAAATTCACAGTGATAATGTACAATATACAAAATTAATAAAAATACTCAGTTTATATTCATATGGCAATAGAAGGTACATTTAAAATATTTAGTTAAGTTATACCTATTTTTGCAACTCTTTTATCATTTTACTTAACAATTTTTATGTGGTTTGGATCATTTCATAATTCTAACTAATTCTTTTGAAGTCTTATTAACTCATTTATTTGATTTCTAATATTTTTAATTACTAATAGTCTTAATTTATTTCAATAAATTACACTGCCCAAGTAACCTCTGACAGTCGACTAAATGGATAATGTGTCGTTGGCCTTTGGACACCGCGGTGCCTCGGGCCGTCATACCATGGGACGCAGAATGTCAACCACGTATGCAGTCAGTATGGCTAAAAAGCCATGATATCACATAATCGGGCATAAAAGCCATGAATACGGGCATAAAAGCCATGAATACGGGCATAAAGCCATGAATATAGGCATAAAGCCATGAATATAGGCATAAAGCCTTTCGCAGTACTGCTAAAACAATACCCTATTGGCATGCCAAATTATCTAATCTAACACACATGTCTAGGCAATACAAGGGCACATAATATCATTAAATATTAATATATTGTGTTTTATGACTTCATTATTTCATAATAAATTTCATAATTTATACATTCATCATAATATTCATACATTCCTTACATCATTCATATTGATCACAATTCACAATAATGGTGTTCATATACCATTGTACTCAAAACATTTTTCCTTTCTCTTATAAAGAGAACTAATGTTTCATTTATATTTTCATGTGATTCATTTATTCATTACAATATTTATATGAATTCATAACTCATACAAGGTGCTATTATCTTATTTGTAATGGAAACATAAATCCTAATGTAAACCTCATCCTATTTATACTCAACAATCCATCCAGTTTAATTTCATTTCATATTCAAGTGGTATTACTTATGTTTTATTAGACTTACTAGTAAGGGGAATACAAATCTTAATCATATACTCACATAACTTAAATGTTTATTAAGTCATTTAGGTAAATTACTATTTCAATTCCAAGTAATCCATGAATGTTTCATGGATTCCAAATTTCATACCTTAATTTCCTCTACCAATTTAGTTATTCCACTTTGTGTCTTTTTATTACTATTCACTCAAATTATTGACTTTTTAATACATAATAAATTTATTGAACCAAAGTTCTCCAAGATACCACATTTTGCATTCAAAATTTGTTGGTATTGGTTGCCAATACCATTTCCAAGCTTAATGTTAATTGGGCAGAATTTTCAGTTTCCATGCTTTGCTTTTACCGTTCCATTGGTCATTTTTGCAGTGGGAATTTGGCAAAATGATCAACATGAAAGTTGTTCCTTATTTTGTCTAGTTGAATTTCTTTTTTTGAATCACTCCATTTAGAGTTTTGTAGCTCAAGTTATGGTCATTTTACCATAACTGGCCGGAGTGACCTGTACCCAGATTTTCTGGGCAATTTGGTTCTGCCAGATTTGGTGACCTAAGTTTGGTTGGCAATTTGACTAGGTTATGGTCAGAATTTGGATTTATGTTCTTCATGAAAGTTATTGGTCTATATCTCAGCTTGTTTCTGGTAACATTTCAGGTAAATTAGACCTTTCTACACTGAGTTATGGCCAAATGACCAAACACTGTTCATTTGGTCATTTTGCCCAGGCAGACTGCAGGTCACCCGGATTAGGGCAAGCTTTCGGTCTACTTAGTTTGGTTTTCTGGGCATGGTTTCTTCACCAAAGTTGTGCCATTATGTGTCCAGTTCATGTCCAATTGGCCTTGTACCAATTGAACCTCTACAATTCAAGTTATTGCTGCCCAAACCTACTGGACTCATGCCCAGTCCTGTAGGTCACCAAGGGCACCCTAGCCAAACTCAAATCCCAAGCTACAACTCACTTCAATTCTTCATCATACACAGCCACATGGTCACCAATTGACCATTTAGACTTTCATTCACCAACACATGAACAAGATCCAAGTTTTTGTGTCCAAACCCTAGCTGAAATTCAAGGTTCACACAACAAATGTCAATTAGGCATACTAATCCATTTCAAATTTATGTCTACACATCAACACCATTTCTAAGAAATTTTAAATCCATCAAAACCATCAACATTATCCCTTCTTTAGGGCTGCCAAATTCCATGGTGTACATACACATAAGTTTTATTTCATTTGACTTACAATTTCATACTCATTTTAAGTCCCTAACATGGAATAAAGAGAGAAATATGCATAAATAAGCACTAACCTCTTGTAGCTCAAATCCAAGCCAACCAAGACTTTAATTTTTCTTTACTTTATTACTCTTTCTTGGCTGCCAAACACTTCTCCTGTGTGTGGATATAATTTTTAGTGAAGGGAGGATAAGGTTTTGAGGTGAATTGAAGTGGGAAATGAAGCTTAAGGGAGCTTTAATGGTGGTTTGGGTGGAAGAGAAAATGGATTACAGCTGAAATGGGAAGAGGATTGAAGAAATTGTGTTTGTTTTTTCACTTCATTTTAGTTGTATTTATCTCATTTTAATTGGCTTGTCAATTTCTAATTGGTGGGAAGCTTTTTAATGATGTCATCCTATGTCATAAATCTAATTTAGTTCCATTTTCTTTTTCTTTTCTTTTCTACTCAAATTTAATATAATTTTTAGCAATATTTATTCACATTTTGTGTCATAATAATTATTTACTTAACTGCACAGGTTGACCAAAAATCACCTCTGAAGGCGAAATGACCAAAATGCCCTCCGTTTGGCTTAACAGACTAAAATTGTCTGTACCGATTGAAAAATTTTTCTAAGTATTTTCTTGGCATTCTAATGCCATAGGAACCTCAATGACCCTTCTCCAAAGTCTCAAAAATTATTTCATGAATTTTCCCCCAGGTCCAGGGCTCCAAGTTGCGAGAACCGCAACTTCCTACTAGGTTACCCATCGCTTGGGCACCAGCTCATTTAACTTGGTTGTATTTTATTTCTAAAATTTTTCCTAAATTTTTCTTATTAATATTTGAGTTATTTATGACTCCTCACTCTAGTCTAATTATTTTTCCAGATGTTCTAGCTGTCCGGACCGACACCGGTCACCGGAACAATAGAATGTACGTAATTGCTACAGTGAGGGTGTTATATTGTGAGGATGAAATGCACATCATAAATCTGGGGTCTGAGGAAATAAAGAGGGAACTAAAGGTCATGAATAGTGGAGAATTAGAAAGTATGTTCAATTTGCTTAAGGAATTCATGGATGTATTCTCGTAAAGCTACGATGACATGCTGGAACTGGACCCTCAAATAGTAATGCACAAGATCCCTCTGATTCCAGGGACAATTCCAGTGAAGCAGAAGTTGAGAAAGATGAATCCCGACACGCTGCTCAAAGTTAGGGATTAAGTCAAAAAACAGTATAATGCTGGATTCTCGGAAGTGGTCAAATACCCTCAGTGGATTGCTAATGTTGTCCCAACAATGAAGAAGGATGGGAGAATCAGGGTATGTATCAATTACAGGGATCTCAATAAGGCAAGCTTGAAAGATGATTTTCCTCTCCCACACATAGATGTGCTGGTAGACAACACTGCAGGATTGGGTAGGTGTTTGTCACACCTTACCCCTCTGTAAGGCATAACATGATCCCGTAGAATACCTAATGAACTAGCGAACTTCACCTACCGATAACTTATTAAGTACCCTACAAGGGATTTTAAAACAATTTTCTTATTTTTGATAAGTGGTGAACATTTTCTAATTGGTATTTAAAACATTTAATTAAAATTAAAACTAGTTAACATTTTTAGCCCATTTTATTTTTCTGTAATTTTTATAAAAATTTTGCCAGAGTTTCGTCTGTATTTTGAAAAAACAGTTCTTCAAATACCTGAAAAAAGGGCACTTCCAATAATTTTTCAACCACTACTTCAATATCATACTCAATCTCAACCAATTTCTCAACACATTTATCAACTTTCAAATTTTAGATCCATTATCCAATGATCATCAAAATACTAGCAATCCATTTCATTCAAATTAAATAAAATAGTTCCATTCATAATTCATTAAGGACAAAAAAATTTATATGCATCCTTACAAAATTTACATTAAGAGAAATTCAACTAAAATTTATTACAAACTTTACACAAGCTTTGTACAAGCTGCTCAAGACCAAATTTTCATGTCCATACATTTATGTGCAATACATACATCAAAAGAAATATTTACAGTCAGGGTATAAATTATACCCGATAACTACAAGCTGATAGATCCTCTATCCTCAGCAGCTCAGTCTGCTGCTCCTCTAGTCTCTATATCTATGACAGCAATAAAAGCTATCGCTGAGTACTAGGACTCAGTGGTGCACAACATACTAAAATAATCTTTATGCAGAACTTAAATCACATTTATTAAAAAATTTGACTGAACATGAGAATTAAATACAAATCATGCATTATGAGATTTTAATCCTAAACAATTTCATTTTAAAGTATCAAATCACATTTCATAAAACCCACAGTTAGATCATGCCATTCGAAACAAATAGAATCTCAATAGCCAGAGGCTAAAGAGAAATCACATCACAAGGCTAGCTAGCTCAAATATATGGATATCCATTCACATCCTCTTCTACTGGCACACCTCAACACTTCTCCAGAGAAGAAATCAAAATTCGAAACTAATTATCCCCACTAGTCATGCTAGTGAGGTGTTCAAATATATGGTCATGACACTGTGGTTTCAAAACTTATCTTAACAATTTGCTAAACATTATCATTTCAAATATACACAATAACTTTCACAATTTAAATCAAAACATCATAAATAAGGTCACAATAAACTTTCAACAATTCAAAGCAAAAATAAAATGCATATTTCATTCACTTTATCAATGAAATTTAAAGCATAGTGATGTTGTGCAAAAACCTCAAGCGAGTCGCGTCTTGGCCTTGACTTGGTTCCTCGGGTTTTTTTTCGGTATTCTTTTCAGTTGAAACATACAATTTTATAGTGTTTCAGTACCATAACTTAGCATAAATCCAAAAATAAATTTAACTTCACTTTTACCTAGCTCTAACGTGCTAAACTCGACGTTCTTGAAATTTTTGTGTTTCGGATTACTATTCACTATACTGTTCAAGTCAAATTGTTGACTTTCTAAGGCTTAATAGGTATGAGAATTCCAACTTCACCCACATACCACATTTTGGTCACTAAATTTGTTGGTTTTGGTTGTTTATTCAAATTCTAAGTCTTTTAGGTAAATTTGAAAATTTTCAGTTTTGGAGTCTAAGGTTGCACTATTACATTGGTCACTTTTCTGTTAGAATTTGGCAAAAATTCCTTATAGAAAATGTTTCCTATTGTCTTAAGTTTATTCTCCTTTTTCAATCACTCCAATTGGAGTTTTGTAGATCAAGTTATTTCCATTTGAACCATGGCTGCCGGATTGGACTCAACCCAGAATTCTAGGCAATTTTTGGTTTTGGCAGTTTTAGGTCACCAACTTTAGGTGGCCAATTGACTTGGTTAATGGCATAATTTGGGTCGGTGTTCTTCATGAAAGTTTTAGGTATATACCTCAACTATCCACTAGTAAAATCTCATGTCATTTTGACCTGTCTAGCTCAAGTTATGGCCAAATGAACAAAAACTGTTCATTTGGTCAGTTTGTACAGAGGCAGACTGTGATTTTTCAAGTTTGGTCAATTTGTTCACTAGGTTTTGATCACTTTTTGGGCATGCTTCCTAAATGAAAATTGTGTCATTTAGTATCTATTTTCATTCCCAATTGGTCTCATACCAATTGGACTTGTAAAATTTCATTTTTGGTCCTTCAAAGGTAGCTTGGTCATGCTGCCAACAGCATGACCATACTCAATCCAAATTTGGCCTTAACTCCAACCATTCCAACACACTTCATTTGGTCACCATTGACCATTTCTCACTTCAATTTAGGTCAAAGACATCATTACCACTTCCTTACATTTTTTTGTCTCTAAACCCTAAGTCCAAACCCTAATCACACTAAATTGTTGCATTTAGCTACTTTCAAAGCCTTTAATCATAACCATACAACTAATTAAAGTTCATATACCCATTCAAATAAATCAAACCATGCAAATCACCCTCCCCTTCATGCTGGCCGAATTTTAGTTTGGTCCCTCAACAAATTTTCTTTTCATTTTAAGTTTATTTACAAGTTAATCAAGCTAAAAATAGAACAAATAAACTAATTTTGCATCATAAATCACTAACCTTGTTAGGTGTCTTTAAGCTTTCCTTTTTTCTTCTTTCTTTAATGACCAATCTCCTTCTCAAGTGACTAGAGCAAGTTTTTATGAAGCAATTATGGGAGAAGTTGAAGTTTAGTAAGGATTTCAAAGCTTGGATACATGCTTTAATGGAGGTATTTTAATGGAGATGAGAGGGAGAGTGAGGGCGGCTTGAAGAAGACCTTTTATCTTTTTTTTTTCTTTCTTTTCTTTTTGTTTTTATGTCTTTTGGAAGACCAAAAATCTAATTAATTAAATATATTAATTATTATTTTTATGGCATCATGCATGATGTCATCACCTTTTTAACTTTTTCATTTTCTTTTTTTTTCTATTAGTTCTTTAATTTAATTCTCGATTCCAAAATTTTCTTTTCTCTGATTTTATTTGACAGTTAGGTCAGGAGTCAGCTCTCGGGGTCAATTGACCAAATTGCCCCTCACCGGTTCATCTCGGTTCGCAATTAATTTAATATTTCTTCCAACTCCCTGACCTAATTATTTGACTGGCTTAACAGTTCTTTTTCGTGATTTTCTCTTTTCCACTGTGTTTATAATAGTCCTAAGGACCGCAGCATCACATTTTATGGTTCGAAATTTAAGTTTAAAATGACTTCGCAGTCCTTCCCGAGAAGGTCACCCATCGTTGTGACTCTCGGCTGGTTTAACTTCTTATGTTCTATTTTTATTATTTATACTTAAATAATTGACAATTACTAATTATTTGTGTTTATGGCTTATCTAGTTGTCTTAAGTGTGGTTCTAATCCCCTTAATTGCCTGGACAGACACCGGTCACCGGAACAGTAAAATATACCAAGCTATGCAAAAAGGGGTGTTATAGTGTTCATGTATTGACGGGGCATCGGGGTATAACCAAATCCCCATGGATGAAGAAGACAAAGATAAGACTGCATTTATCACCCAGTGGGGGGTATTTTGTTATCGGGTCATGCCTTTTGGGTTAAAGAACACCGGAGCTACCTACCCACACGTTATGGTCACATTATTCCATGATATGATGCACAAAGAAGTAGAAATGTATGTGGATGATATGATTATCAAGTCCAAAGAGGGAGAAAGTCATGTACAAGTGTTAAGAAAGGTGTTCGGAAGGCTCAGGAAGTATCAACTAAAACTGAACCCAGCTAAATGTGTGTTTGGGGCCAGGTTTGGTAAGCTATTGGGATTCATAGTAAGTGAGAAGGAAATAGAAGTGGATCCAGGCAAAGTTTGAGCCATTCAAGAAATGCTATCCCCAAAGACAGAAAGGGAGGTGCGCAGTTTCCTGTTAAAACTGAACTACATCTCGAGATTCATTTCTAATCTCACTGCTAAAGTTGAGCCCATTTTTAAGCTACTCAGAAAGAATAACACCACTCGATGGGATCAAGTTTGTCAGGAGGCCTTTGAAAAGATCAAACAGTATCTGTCAAATCCGCCAATATTGGTTCCTCCAGTGGCGGGAAGGCCGTTGATTCTATACATGGCAGTTCAGCAGAGTTCGATGGGTCGTGTTCTATGGCAGCACGATGATAAGAGGCAAAAGGAAAGAGCCATTTACTATTTAAGCAAGAAATTCAATGATTGCGAATTGAGATACTCATTCCCAGAGAAAACCTGTTGCGCATTGGCATGGATGGCAAATCGACTCAAGCACTACATGTTGAATCATAAAACATGGCTCATCTCTAGAATGGACCTAATCAAGTATGTATTTGAAAGCCCGTTCATGCCAGGGAGGATAGCAAAATGGCAAGTCATACTTTCTCAATATAACATTGTCTACATGACCAGAAAAGCAGTGAAAGAGAGCGTGATTGCTGATCTCCTAGCAGAAAACCTGATCCAGGATTATGAAGCTCTGGATTTTGAATTCCTCGATGAATATGTTAATGAAATCAATAATGATGACAAAGAAACGACTGATGTATGGGAAATGTATTTTGACGGAGCAGCCAATCTATCCGGTAATGGGATCGGAGCAGTTTTGGTATCCCCTGATGAAAAACACTTCCCCATAACTATCAAGATGAGGTTCGACTGCACCAATAACGTTGTTGAATATGAAGCCTGTGTGATGGGTTTACAGGCTGCCATCGAGATGAAGGTCAGGAAGTTGGAGGTGTACGGAGATTCGGCCTTGATCATATACCAGTTAAGGGGGAATGGCAAACTAAAGACCCAAAATTGATCCCATATCAAAACTACCTCCTGGAATTGATTAAGAAATTTGAAGAGATTCCCTTCACTCACTTCAACTGTGACAAGAACTAATTCGTGGATGGCTTAGCCACCCTAGCTGTCATGGCTTAGATGGAAGAGGGACAGACAACACAAGTGTTGCAAATCAAAGTAAGGAGTGAGCCGGCTTACTGCTTCATGATCAAAGAAGAAATCGATGGTAAACCCTGGTATCATGATATCCGGGTCTACATAAAAACCAGAGAACACCCTCCAGAGGCAAGCAGAAATGAAAAAAGAATGATAAGGAGATTAGTACTTGGATACTTCCCCAGCGATGAAATTTTGTACAAAAGGAGCTCCAATGGCGAATTATTGAGCTGCGTGGATGCAAAAGAGGCAAAGAGGATCCTTTTTGAAACTCATGAGGGGAATTGCGCTACTCACACCAATGGGCATATGATGGCCAAGCAAATTATGAGACGGGGATACTTCTGGACCACTTTGGAAAAAGACTGCATCGAGTACTTTTAGAAGTGTCACAAATGTCAAATTTATGCCAATCCAATAAATGTCCCGCCTCATCAGCTATTTAACCTTGTCTCACCTTGGCCTTTCGCAATGTGGGGCATTAACGTAATTGGTCCTATTAATCCCAAGCCATCCAATGGGCACAGGTTCATCTTGGTGGCTATTGACTACTTTTCCAAATGGGTTGAGGCAGTGTTGTATGCTCACATCATGCAAAATACATTCCTCAAATTTTTCAAGAACAATATTATCTGCTAACATGGTCTCCCCAATGAAATTGTCACTGGCAATGCTAAGAACTTAAATGGCCCAAAGATCCGAAGTTTGTGCGACCAGTACAAAATCCGGCATCTCAGTTCTTCACCATACTGTCCCCAGATGAACGGAGCAGTGGAAGTCGCTAATAAAAACCTCAAGAGGATAATCAGGAAGATGACCGTCACCTATAAAGGTTGGCATGATATGCTTCCCTTCGCCCTTCATGCTTACCGGACCTCCACAAGGACATCAACTAGGGCAACTCCATACTCATTAGTCTACGAAATGGAGGTTGTTTTACCTATAGAGATGGAAATTCCCTCCCTGAGAATTTTGAAAGAGTCGGGAATAGATGAGTCAGAATGGATCCAATCAAGGCAGGACCAATTGAATCTACTGGACGAGAAAATACTAGCGACAACATGTCACAGGCAATTATACCAAGGGAGAATGGCTAGAGCATTTAACAAAGGCATTTGCTAGTGTGAATTCCAATCGGGAGCTCTGGTTTTGAAGAAGATTCTTCCAAATCAAAATGATCCTCGAGGCAAATGGTCGCCGATTTACGAGGGACCTTATGTAGTTAAAAAGGCATTTTCTGGCGGTGCGCTGATCTTGACTCTTATGGATGGCGAAGAATTCCCAAGACTTGTGAATGCGGATGCTGTCAAAAGATATTATGCCTAAAAAAGAAAAATGTAGGAGTGAAAACCTGTAAAGGGTGCTCCTAGCAAATATGTGAAAGAGGGTGAAAACCCACAAGGGCGCTTTCTGCAAAATGAGTAAATGGTGAAAATCTGAAAGGGCATCCTGAAAAAGTGCGTAAAAAAATAAAAAAAGAATCATCATCCTTTATGGGTGAAAACCCGAAAGGGCGCTCCTAGAACTAGAAAATGGAGAAATAAGGAAGGGAGCCTGGGACCAGGAAAAGAAATAAGTCACCACGGCGCAAATGTTCATCAAAAGATTACTTGAAATAATGGCAGTTAAGGGAGTTCAAAGTTAGCTACAAGAAATTTGTGAGATTTATCCTTGTACCCTTTTCCTTTGAAACTGTACCTTTGTTCTCAAGCCATAATAAAGTCATTCTTTCACTCTAATTTATTTTTCTATACCTTCATTTATGCATTTTTAATTTGTTAAAACTTTATTATAAGATCAGGATTTGAATGTTGATAACCTCATGTACTTTGCTATGAGATTTGCAAGGGATGAACGAGGACTGCGTAAAAATAAGTAAATAAATAAAAATGTAGGAGTGAAAACCCGAGAGGGCACTCCTAGCAAAATGTGTAGATGAGAAAGTGAAAACCCGCAAGGGCGCATTCTGCAAAATAAGTGAGGAGCCAAAACCTGGAGGGACATTCTGAGGAAGTGAGTGAAAGGAGGGAATTATAGGCCAAGCCTTGGGACTCGTTCTGACTCTCTCCATTCATCATTTATCTTTGGGATATTGTTAAGTACACTTTGGTTGAACGAACTGTGACACCCCTTACCCGTCTACAGTGTTGTCGAACAAGATATGCCACACAGTGTACTAGAACACCGTATTTTATTTCAATCGTTTTTATTCTTCTTTAATTTATTTCTTCATGGATATGAAGTTTAATTTGTGAAATTTAACTCATTTAATTCATTTATTGAAATTATAAATTCATTTGGGGTTCCAAAAATTTTATAGAAAACCGATGGAGTACCGGCTAAAAATGGATAAAACAGTTCTTCGGAATCTGTGAAAAACACTTTCAATAATTTTCAATCATTCTCAAACTCCATTTGTATCACATCAATTTACAATAATTTCTTAATAATTCCTCCATTTGTCATTCATTCATTTCACATCATCATCATGCTCAAATCATAAATAAATTCTCACATCATATTTATAATCACAAAGTTACAAATACTTACATTAATACAAAATTATATTACATTTGTTTCAAATACACATGATAAAATAAGAGTTTAATTACAAAACTTACAAAAATCACAAAATACAAAATGAGACCTAGTGTCCTACCAATGCATTGTAGCCTGTGAGGTGACACAGACACTATGCAGAACTATGAATGGCCTTACCCAGTTAGTGGTCTATTAGGCTCTTTGTCCAAATCTTCAGTACCTACGCATTGCAAAAGCGACGCGCTAAGCATAAAGCTTAGTGGTGCCAATAATACAAAAAAATATAATATGCAAAATAAAAATAATAATTTCCTAGTTATTGTGTTCATAAGAAATGAATAATTACTAACTTATTATTTAGTCGAAGGCTAATTACATTTTATGATATTAACTTCTTCATGCATTTTGTTAATTATTTTCTTGATGATTTTAAGCTTCTTTATTTTATTGTAATCATTCTTTATCTTTATCTTGATTTTTAATTTCCTTATTTTCATTAATAATCAATTCAATTACAATTATTCTTTTACATACCCAAGTAACCTATACAAATTGACCAGACTGGATAAACGGGTAAACTAGCACTGGGTACTAGGTACCTCGGGCCGTTATACCATTGGTCATAATGTGTCTCCCGGTGTGCAAACAGCATGGCTAATAAGCCATAAAAGCAACAAGGCATAAAGCTAAGTATAACATCATAATCAGTATAGCCATAGGCTATCATCACAGAATGGCAATGAAGCCATACATCATACCCGGTACTGCTATCAGAACCCTATCAGCATGCCAACCTATCCAAACCAATCACATTAGGTCTACTAGGGTATATTACAAAGTCATTTCTTGAATATTTGTACTTTGCATATAGGGTTACTATTCATTTCATTAGTCAACTAAAATGTTGACTTTTTCATAGATAATAGGTATATTGGTTCAAATATCACCAACATACCACATTTTGCATTCTAAAGTTGTTGGCATTGGTTGCCAATTTCATTTCAAAGCTTAGTGTTAGTTATTCACAATTTTCATATTTCAAGCATTAAGTTTGCTGTTCTATTGGTCATTTGTACAGTAGAAATTTGGCAAAATTGTCATCATGAAAGTTGTTTCTTATTGTGTCTAGTTACATTTCTTTTTTGAATCACTCCATTTGGAGTTTTGTAGCTCATGTTATGGCCTAAATACCATAACTGGCTGGATTGCAATTTTCTAGATTTTTCTGGGCAGAACCAATTCTGCAGGTTTTGTACAATGACTGCAGGTCAGTTTTTGGACATGTTATGATCAAAATTTGGATTTTTTTTCTTCATGAAAGTTGTAGAGCTATATCTCAGCTTGCTTCTGGTAAAATTTCAACTCAATTGGACCTTTCTACACTGAGTTATGACCAAATGAATGAACACTGTTTATTTGGTTATTTTGCCCAGGCAGAATGTAAGTCACTCGGATTAGGGCAATTTTTAGGTCAACTTGGTTTGGTTTTCTGGGTAGGGTTTCTACACCAAAGTTGTGCCATTATGTGTCTAGTTTCATTTCTAATTGGCCTTGCACCAATTGAACCTCTACAACTCCATTTATAGCCACCCAAACCTGCTAGACTCATAACTAGTCCTGCAGGTCACCAAGGGTAGCATGCCTAAGTTCCACTCCAACATCCTTACTCACTTCAATTCCTCCTCACACATATTCAAATGGTCACTAATTGACAATTACAAGGTTAACATACCATTACATGAGCAAACTCTAATGTTATTCAAATGTCCAAGTTGTCAAGTTTATTCATGCACTATACTTGCATTTCACTAACACAATCATGTTCAAGCACTCACTCATGCTATGGGCAGCTCATAAACACTTTACTTCAAGTAAATTCATCAAACTCTAACAACCCCTAGGCTGCTGAAATTTATAGGGATGGATACACATAATTTTTGTTTTGTTTTTCTTACATTTTCTACTTATCTCATGGCATTAAGCATGAATCAAGTAAAAGTGCTAAGAGATTGGACACTAACCTTGTTGGAGCTACTCCCAAGCTTTGCCAAAACCTTTCTTTTTCCTCTTCAAATTGCTATCCAAGGCTTGCTCTAGTGGTAAGGGAAATTTTTTGTGAAGAGAGTGTGAGGTTTTATGGTGATTTTTTAAGAGAATTTCTAGTGAGAAGTTTGGAATAACAATGGTCAAAGGAGAGAAAAGGAAGAAACGGCTGAAGAAAAAGATGAATGGCAGAATTTGTTTTCATTTTTTTCCCATTTTATGTGTTTTTAATTGGCTTGTTGAGTTGTGATTGGTGGAGGCCTTCTTAATGACATCATGTGATGTCATATTTCCTATTTAATTCAATTTTCTTTTTCTTTTCTTTTCTACTTATTTTCAATTCAATTTTTAACAATATTTATTCATATTTTATGTCATAATAATTATTTACTTAACTGGACAAGTCGGCCAAAAATCACCTCTGAAGGCGAAATGAACAAAACGCTCTCCGTTTGGCTTAACATACTAAAATTATCTGTACCGATCAAAAAAAATTTCTAAGCCTTTTCTTGGCATTCTAATACCATAGAAATCTCAATGACTCTTCTCTGGAGTCTCAAAAATTATTTTATGAATTTTCTCCTAGGTCTAGGGCCCCTAGTTGCGAGGACTGTAACTTCCCACTGGCTTACCCATCGCTAGGGCACCGGCTCATTTAACTTGGTTGTATTTTATTTCTAAAATTTTTTCTAAATTTTTCTTATTAACATTTGAGTTAATTATGGTTCCTCGCTTTAGTTTAAATATTTTTCCTGACGTTCTAATTGTCCAAACCGACACCGGTCACTAGAATAGTAGAATGTACGGAATTGTTATAGTGGGGGTGTTACAAGAACAACTAGTGTAAGGTTTGCTTTGTGAGGATATTTAATTTTTTGTCATCAACCTCTGGTTTCTTGATCCAAGTTGATTTTAATTTTCAGCATTTTAATTTTCTGTTATCAACCTCTGGTTCTTTGATCCAAGTTAATTTTAATTTTCAGCACTTAATTCCCTGTCATCGACCTCTGGTTCCTTGATCCAAGTTGATTTTAATTTTGAGCATTTTAATATCCTGCCATCAACCTCTGGTTCCTTGATCCAAGTTGATTTTAAATTTCAGCATTTTAAATTCCTGTCATCAAACTCTGGTTCCTTGATCCAAGTTGATTTTAATTTTCAGCTTTTTAATTTCCTGCCATCAACCTCTGGTTCCTTGATCCAAGTTGATTTTAATTTTTAGTATTTTTAAATTCCTGCTATCAGCCTCTGGTTCCTTGATCCAAGATGATTTTAATTTTTAGCATTTTAAATTCCTATCATCAAACTCTGGTTCCCTGATCCAAGTTGATTTCAAATTTTAGCAATTTAAATTCCTGTCATCAAACTCTGGTTCCTAAATCCAAGTTAATTTTAATTTTCAGCATTTTAATTTCCTCCCATGAACCTCTGGTTCCTTGATCTAAGTTGATTTTAATTTTCAGTATTTTTAAATTCCTGCTGTCAACCTCTGGTTCCTTGATCCAAGTTGATTTTAATTTTCAGCATTTTAAATTCTTGTCATCAAACTCTGGTTCCTTGATCCAAGTTGATTTTGATTTTTAGCATTTTAATTTCCTGCCATCAACCTCTGGTTCCTTGATCCAAGTTGATTTTAATTTTCAGCATTTTTAATTTCCTGTCATCAACCTCTGGTTCCTTGATCCAAGTTTATTTTAATTTCCAGCATTTTAAATTCCTGTCATCAAACTCTGGTTCCTTGATCCAAGTTGATTTTGATTTTCAGCATTTTAAATTCATGTCATCAAACTATGGTTCCTTAATCCAAGTTGGTATTGATTTTCAGCATTTTAATTTCCTGCCATCGACATCTGGTTCCATGATCCGAGTTGATTTTAATTTTCAATATTTTTAATTTCCTGTCATCAACCTCTGGTTCCTTGATTTAAGTTGATTTTAATTTTCAGCATTTTAAATTCCTGTCATCAAACTCTGGTTCCTTAATCCAAGTTGATTTTAATTTTCAGTATTTTTAAATTCTTGCTATCAACCTCTAGTTACTTGATCCAAGTTGATTTTAATTTTCAGCATTTTAAATTCTTGTCATCAAACTCTGGTTCCTTGATCCAAGTTGATTTTGATTTTCAGCATTTTTATTTCCTGCCATCAACTTCTGGTTCCTTGATCCAAGTTGATTTTAATTTTCAGTATTTTTAATTTCCTGTCATCAACCTCTGGTTCCTTGATCCAAGTTGATTTTGATTTTCAGCATTTTAAATTCGTGTCATCAAACTCTGATTCCTTAATCCAAGTTAATTTTGATTTTCAGTATTTTAATTTCCTCCCATCAACCTCTGGTTCCTTGATCCAAGTTGATTTTAATTTTCAGTATTTTTAATTTTCTGTCACCAACCTCTGGCTCCTTGATTCAAGTTGATTTTAATTTTCAGCATTTTAAATTCCTGTCATCAAACTCTGGTTCCTTGATCCAAGTTGATTTTAATTTTCAGTATTTTTAAATTCCTGCTATCAACCTCTGGTTCCTTCATCCAAGTTGATTTTAATTTTCAGCATTTTAAATTCCTGTCATCAAACTCTGGTTCCTTGATCTAAGTTAATTTTAATTTTCAGCATTTTAATTTCCTGCCATCAACCTTTGCTTCCTTGATCCAAGTTGATTTTAATTTTCAGTATTTTTAAATTCTTGCTATCAACCTTTGGTTCCTTGATCCAAGTTGATTTTAATTTTCAGCATTTTAAATTTCTGTCATTAAACTCTGGTTCCTTGATCCAAATTGATTTTAATTTTCAGCATTTTAAATTCCCGTCATTAAACTCTTGTTCCTTGATCCAAGTAGATTTTGATTTTCAGCATTTTAATTTCCTGCCATCAACCTCTGGTTCCTTGATTGAATTTGTTTTTAATTTTTAGTATTTTTAAATTCTTGTCATAAACCTCTGGTTCCTTGATTCAAGTTGATTTTAATTTTCAGCATTTTAAATTCCTGTCATCAAACTCTAGTTCCTTGATCCAAGTTGATTTTAATTTTCAGCGTTTGATTTCCTGCTATCAACCTCTGGGTTCAAGATCCAAGTTTATTTTACTTTTCGACATTTTGATTTTCATTATTTAATTTTCATCATTGATCTCTGGTTTTGATATCCCGGCCGCCCAAAATATGGGTCCGAATCTTTACATAATCCCTATACAAGAGAATTTCATTCTCTTTAATAGGAGTTATGTAAAGAGGGGCAACTGTAGACACCATATTTTGGCCGACCTCCGAAGTCAAGGAACTTTTAAACTTTTCACTTTATTATCCGCTCTCAACCGATGTCCTTCGATCTCAAATGGCTTTTCTGAACTCGCATAGTGCTCGACCATGGAACAAACCGATGTCATGCTTAAGTTAATTATTTTCCGATCTCTTATTAGATGGGTTCAAATCAATATTGGGTCTCCGGACCATCCAATCTTGCCTACTGATACTTTCCGATCTCTCTGCACAAATATTATAGAACTTCATTCGACTAACGATGTGATTGGGCTTCTTGTTTGAAGACCCAAAATTTTCCTTAAAATGAAGTTAAGGTTTCGATCCGGTCTAATGACGATTCTGATCTTAAGAGTTCAAGTCAATGTCAAGTCTTTACAATTCTAATGTTCTAAAGTTTTACCCGGTATTTGGTTATGGCTTAGTCCAATCTCATTTTGACGTTTAATGTTTTTTCGATCTCTTATACTCTGATTAATAATTGCTTTTAAGTTTAATGTTCAAATACGTTCAATCAATTAAGTACTCAGACAATTTGAACACTTTCCGATCTCTTCAAGAAATTGAACAAAAGGGGATTTCTATTCATTTCAAAATAAAAAATATATACAAGTCACTCAGCAGGTGGATGTTCGCCAGCCTGCTCCCCAGGTACAATATCAGCTCTCTGATCCCCCCCTCTCTCTCAGGCTCCTTGTCACTCTCCTCTTCGACCTCTAGAATGAGCTTATTCATCCAGGAGAAGTCCTCCTTAAGATAACGCTTCCTTAGCTTGGCCAGGAGATCATTCTGGGCGTTCACATATGCCCCAGCCTCTTTCATTGTGCTTTCCTCTTCTTTGGCTTGGAGCTCCTCATCCTTGGCTCGGAGCTCCTCATCCTTGGCTCAGAGCTCCTCCTCCTTTACCCAAAGTTCCTTAGTGAAATGAGCGAGATCGGCTGATCAACTAGCTCGGGTGACTTCAAGTTCCCGCTCCACCTCGGCTATCTTCTCTTTGCAATGCTTCATCCGATCTTCTAATTCGGTGATATAGTCATTGGCAGAGAAGAGTTGAGCATGTGCAATTGAGGCATCCTGGACCGCCTTAAGAATCTCCCTCCTTAAGGCATGGGCTTTTTCTCTGATTACATGTTGATTTACAATGGCCTCCAAGCCCAAGCTCATTGTCTGAGTTAAGATGTCATTGATGCTCTCCTCTACCAACCTGTTCCAATCTTCTTAGAAGCAGATGGAGGCGCCCATGACTTTAGCTAGGCTAGGATTCCCTCGAGTAGAGCGGTTCCTTTCTAGCGATTGGATCAAGAGTTGAGCACCTCGGGAAAGCGTCCTAACTGTAAGACCAGAAGACTCCCTTCCACATTGGAAGAGATCGAAGGAGGCAGGGGAGGCGGAAGTTCAATCTGCTGAGGAGGTGGAATGACGACCTCTACTTCTGGGATCAGCTACTCCTAAGGTCAGGGAGGGGAGCTCGGTACTTTTACCAATTCTCGCTAAGGAGTCTGAGCAGCAGTAACAGTGGCCTCCTTCATTGCCCGCACCTTCCGGGAGACCTCTCTCTTTCACTTGCGGCTCTCTTTAGAAGCGTCGCTACCCGCCATACCTGCACAGAGAAGAAGTTAGTGAGTTCACTAAGATTCAGAGGCTAAAGATATGGATTGTACCAAGACCGAGGTCAGAGAGCTGAAGCTCATAGTCTTCATCGGTGATCAGCCGCGTCATCCACCACTTCAGTTCGGCCATAACCGCATCTAAGCATGAGAATTTATGGGTGGATTCCTGAGACTTTAACTCTTTCAGCATGGCATCTTTGTCCTTATTTAAGGTGATCTTCTTCGGAATCAAAGTGACCAGGTGTTTCCAACTCCGTGGGATACCCTCAAAGCCATTCGGAATCTTTCTCTTCAATAAAAAGAACTAGTTCTTCCAGTTCTTCAGCGAAGAAAGGAGATCGGTGAAGAGCCCGTAGTTCGGCTTTGTTTGAAAGAACCAAAATTCATTGTCCTTCCTTCGGGCATGCCTATGTAGCTCAGCAAAGACTTTAGCTGTGGGCTCCAGTCCCTTAGTTCGGTAGAGACCCCGGAAGGCTACTAAAGTCTGCCAAGAGTTCGGATGCACTTGAGCTACCGAGATATGGTGGAACTTTAGGATGGCCTTATAAAATTCGTCCAAAGGAAAATGGAGACCGGCCTTCAGCTGCTCTTCATATACCATGATGAGATCGTCTTCATCAAAGAAGTGATCAGCTCGAAGATCACTATGGCATTTGATTAGCTCAAAAGAGTCGATCCACAGATTGTACTCTTGGCTTATAGATTAGAGATCAGTTTCTCTCAGAACCAAAGATAACTTATCAATTGGCAAGTTTTCTCTTCTCAAAGAAGCTCCTTGCCTCGGTCTGGTAGCCAGACCAATAACCAGAACGATGGTGGTATTGGGACATCCGCTTGGCCTTGTCGCATCGCCTTCTTTCGAGGTCCACGAAATATGGATGGAAGGCAGGCTTGCAGCTCTTTGACCCTCTGCACCACTCATTTTTAGAAAAACAAAAGAAATTAACTAAGAAAAGAAATCAAAACCCTTACTAGAGTGTGATAGGTGCCTGAAAACTTGAGAAAACGAGAGAAAATGCTGAGATTGCTAGGTAAGTTCTGAAAATGACATAAGAAAACAACTGACTCACCTTTCCCCTATTTATACCCATTTGAGCATTAAATGGTCACAAAGTCCCAAGCGACGCATTGGTTAGTGGAATCGCCCGCTTCCTTAACACGTCTCAATAACTTCTAGAAACATAACAAAAATCGAATAAATGAGATCGGTTAGCCAAGGTCTTCGGATTGAACAAACTTCCAAAACTACGGATCGGCTAATGGCAATTCGTTTAGGGATCAGATCGAATGCACATATCAAAGATTAGAAAATAACTAATTCAAAAATAAAACAAAAACATTTAAATAAAAATTCCATTTCATTTCCAAAAGATCGGATTACATTATTTGGGTGATCTCAAAAGATCTGATTACATCATTAGTGCGATCTCTAACGATCAAATTACATCATTTGGGCGATCTCTAAAAGATCAGCACTACATTCTACCTAGCTTAAAGCTACTCCAAATGCGGGCCTATGTCAAAGCCTAGTCTTGTGGCTGAATCAAAAGATGTGTTTGATCAGAAAGCCAGCCACAAGCATTGGATAGATGTGCAGCTGATATAGGGTGACTATGAATCTCATGATATTAAGCGAAGTCATCGTCGATGTCATCGACCAAAACTAAGCTGCAGTCGGGATGCCCGATGTGGTAGGAAGCCAAATGAACTTCAAGAGGCGGCCACCAACATTAAGATTGAAATTAGCAATCCTCTTGCTCGAGATCGGTCCACCGATTATACCGATAGATCGATTTGAGATCGGCACGATCATCACTTTTGATCTTGATTGGTAAATTAGTCTGGTTCCCTCACTGTCATTAGATGATGTCCCCATAGTTCTCCGATCACCGGGGTCATAAATTTTAAGGCTAAGGGTGAAGAAAACAATAAAAAAAAGAACAAAAACGGCCGCCATAATCAGAATTATCACCGGAGAAGCTAAAATTGGAGAAATGAAGCATTGAAAACAAACTGAAAGAGGAAAAGTGAAGTGTGAAGGGGATTTCCAGTAAGTGCATATATATAGGGCCTAGGCATTTATTGCATACAGAAACAGAAGCAGATGCATCAGTAACTGAAGAATTAATTGTTTTGACCAAGGCAAGTCAAATAAGGAGGAAAGATCTAGAATGGTAGAGATCGGGAAATGAGGGGGGACCCGATACGAGAGAGATCGGAAGCAGAGAGGGTCATAATAGGGAGATCAAAAGAAAATAGACATCGAAAAGTGTGGAGAGATTAAATAACTTTCAATCAACTCTCTTCATCATTAGAGCCGAGTTAGTTAAAGCGTTGCAGGCATGATCAAATCCTCACTACACGCCTCATCTGCAGAAACGGCCACCTAGCTGACAGAAGACAAAATAGTTATGGCAGTCCTATACATCTCAATCTCCACCGTTGATCATAATTGTAAGGATGGACCTGGAGCCCTTGGATCAAAAAGTAGACGACAGGTTCAGCGCTTTCTATTCCTAGCCTTCGGATCCATCTTGTAAGGCAAGAACCTGAGTCATTGGATTAAGAGAAGAAATGATGGATATTCTGAACAGAATCCCAACCCTCCATTTTGATTCTCTTTAATTCTCAGACATCAGATTATATCCTTTTGAATCTAAACTCTCTGTCTCCCCTGGTGAGATCCTGACCCTTCATTATGGGCACTCGTTCCCTATAAATACCTACATGTAATACTATAGAAGAGACGGACAAAAAAATAAGAAGGTGGTGATTATAGTGGAAAGACTTTGAAATTCGATTCAATCTTGCTACTTGCCATTCTGAGCTTTCGAGTCCTTGTTCATTACTCTGTGAAGCCATTTTCATTCAGTTTCATTCTCATCGCCCTGGCATTAGCACATTACTCTCCAAGCTCAACTTCGGCCTAATCTATTCCCATTATGTCAGGCAAGTTCGAGTTCTTCTGTAGTCAAATTTCACCTCTGTAAGATTTGTAAACACTGGAGTTAGCTCATCTGTTTCCTTAACTTCCTACAGGTAAGCTTCTAAACTGTTATTTTGTTGAATATCCTCGATTTATTTTTTCAATTTTCCTTTAGAATTTCTTTTATATCCAGTCACACTACATCTCAAAATAGATTACTTAGGTCAATAGTTATTTCTAGTATCTTCTTTTATTTCATTCATTCCATTTATCGTCATTTAGTTTTCATTCCCTTCAAGAGTAGATGTTCGAGTCCTCGACGGCTCATAAATACTCTAAGAAGTATAGGTAAGAATATCTTAACAAGAGTTCGTGGGACTGAAATAAAAGGGGTATAGCAAAAGGGTTGAATATGATAGGGAACAAAATTATGTTAAACAAATAAGTCATGAGGTCGGGCCACAGAACGAGCCCAGGGGATGATACAATAGATCAGGAATCAAAATAAGCTTGGATCCTGAGGAACTAAAAGAGATCAGACCAAAGAGTTTGAATAAAGTGATCACGCAGAAAATTGGAAAGGAGTTCGATCTTTCGTCCTCCTCCTAGTTATAAGGTCTTGTAGGCTAGGAAAAACTTTGCATGGGTTTCCTTTATATTCAATACTCCAAGAAGAGACCTTTTATTTGAATCCTTAGTTGCAAAGATCCTACGAGTGCCATTCCAATAAACACATTAAGAGTTCGGGGGAGAGTTCTTATCCAAACTCAATTTAATTTTTAATGCAACACATAAAGAGACCGGGGAAGCGTCCTTGCTTGAGTTCTTAATTAAAATTTTCAACACTGAGAGATCGGGGGAGAATTCTTACCCAAGCTCAGCTTAATTCTTAAACGCAATATATTAAAGAGATCAGAGGAGAGTTCTTATCCGTATTCTCGACCAAAACCTTAATAAAACATGTGGAGATCAGAGGAGAGTTCTTATCCGAAATCTCCTGCTTAAATTTTAAACAAAAATATATTAAAGAGATCGGAGGAGAGTTCTTACCTGATTTTCAGCCAAAATCTAAAAAAATATATGTGGAGATTGGAGGAGAGTTCTTATCCGAGATCCTTCATTTAAACTTTAAACAGAATACTTTAAGAAATTGGGGGAGAGTTCTTACCTGATTCTCAGCCAAAATCTTAATAAAATATGTGAAGATCGGAGGAGAGTTCTTTTCCGAGATCCTTCATGTAAACTTTAAACAGAATACTTTAAGAGATTGGGGGAGAATTCTTACCCGATTCTCAGCCAAAATCATAATAAAATATGTGGAGTTCGGAGGAGAGTTCTTATCCAAAATCTCCCGCTTAAATTCTAAACAAAAATACATCAAGAGATCAGGAGAGATTTCTTACCCGAATTCTCTTAGCTTAAATCCAAATTAAAATATCAAAACTTCAAATATGCGAATTAACCGCACCGCCCCCCCCCCCCCCCCCCAAAACAAAAATCCATTACGTTGTACCTAATCACTGAAAGGTCATCTCATGTACTCGTGTTCTTGGGCAACCCTAAATGGTGAAATATTAAATATTTCTTTTATCCGCACAAAGGATTAATATCATTATTCCAACCCCCTAATTATTAGTTTTAATTTATAAAGAGCATAACATTAAATCTGTTTACCCTCGTTGAGGGACGAGGTTGAGTGCCTAACACCTTCCCCACCCGTATACGGACCCCGAACCTAGAATCTCTATTTTTCGAGTGGTTTTTTTAATTATATTTTTTTGCAAATGGTTTTCTTTAATTTCCCTTAAAATTAAAGTGGCAACTCCTCATTTTTTCTACTTCGGTAAGAACTCGTTTAGGTGATTGCAAAAACCCTTACGACAAGTATAATTATCATTTAGGCATATTTTTAGATAGTTGTTGGAATAATTGTGTTAAATGGAGAAATTTTCAGCATTTTCATTAATTTGACCTTTGCTGGGTTTTTTAGGTGTTTCTAAAGTTGTAAGTCTCCGAATCCAATGCTATTTAATTTGATGAAAAGCTAAGTCAAGGCACTACAAATGACAAAGAGGGACCGAAGCCCAGATCAGTCTCTAAGGTTGTCAAAATTAGTTGTCCAAATGAAGCAAACCTAAGCCCAATTGAAACTTAAGAGCCACCTCTACAATTTCTATGAAGGGTTGGAAGCAAGATAAGGCCGTTTTAATTGCCAAAAACAGCAATGAAGTCATCATTATGGGCTGGATACTCTGTGAAAATTAGTCTCGATTTTTGGCCCATAACTTCGGCTGTAGACCTTAGATTTGGGCAAATGAGTACCCATTAGAAAGCTAAGAAATAGGACTACAACTTTTCTGAAGAAGGCAGATACAGATTCAAAAGGAAAGTGGCTGAAAAACGGCCGTGATTGCAGAGCAGAAAATCTGTCTTTTGAATTTCAAAACTTTTCTATGTTTTGCTCTTATTTTTGGATTAGGTTTTTGAGTATAAAGACCATTTTAGGGCAGTAGCCAAAATCTACCATTCAGACTTTCAAACACCATATAAGACCTTCATTCTCCATTCTCTTTTTAGATTTCTTCTTTATTTTTCTTCAATTTTCTGTAAGCCATGAACTTGAGTGGCTAAGTTCTAAATTCAGTTCAAGAGATTCTAGTTCTTATTTATGATTTGTGAGACCAGGTTCTTAATTTAAATTATGCCTTTTTGAATATCTATTGTTTCCTGATTTAATTGTTTTTTATCTATTGAATGATTTACTAAAAAGGCCTATTAGTTAATTGTTTGATTTGATCAATTGCTAATTCATCTTCATAATCCGTAATTGTTGTGTAAGATTGAATGTGAGTAGCAATTAGGTTTTATTGATTATGATCCAAGTTTTCGATAATAACCTAAGGAAACAATAGGGTGAATAAAATGGTTTATGCTTTATAAATCGTTGTTCAGCTTAACTACTTCCTGTTCTTAAAGCAGTTATTAATTTGATGAGGATTGCTTAATACCAATTCAGCTAATAATTAGAGTCAACAAGAGTGCTGGGCTTGAATTGATGAGTATAGGGAAGTTAGAGATTTTACCTCACAGTTTAGTAAATCTACGTTAAGTATTCAATAAGAGATAATTATATTTCTTTTGTCTATGATCGAGTCATGCATTGGAATACAAATCACCTTGGACTGAAGTTTGTTTAAATTGAGAGTTTCATATTTAAATTTAGTTCTTTAATCTCTGAACTTGATTTCTTCTGATTTAGTGTTACAACTCCCCCCCCCCCTTCCCTAACCTTTGTTCTTTTTCTATTACACAAGTGCACAAAATTTAGTAACTCAGTTTCTAGGGTTCGACCTGGATTACCACTTACTGTAGAAAATATTTCATTACTAGTAATTTTAGTTAATTTAATTTTTAGTGGATTCGGCAACCATCAAGAATTTCAGAGCCGTTGCCGAGAACTGAAGTTTATTAGATTTCATGTTTTTAGTGTTGGGATAGTTATTAATTCTATTTGTGAAGTGTTTCTTTTTTCAGGTTTTCGGTAAAAATTACGGTGATATTATTCATCGACAGATTTTTGGTTTAATTAGAAAGGCACTCCATACTTTTTTTTTAAGGAAACGATGTTCTGATCAAGACTAATAAATCCATAGGATTTTTTTGGCCCCACCTTCTTGAGGCCAAATTCGATCGTTTTCTAGGGTTTTGGGGCAGTTTTCTTTTTTTACTTTGTTTTTTTTTTTTTTGTTTATAACAAGAACTTCTCAATTTGGTGACTTGCTCTTTGATCCAAAAGTAGAAAAAATAGCTAAACAATTGAGAAAATTGGCTAAGCAAGCTAGGAAAATTCTGAGTACATCTGAAGGAGTCGAATCTCTAAGGGAATTAAGTTCAAATTCTGATTCAGATTCTGAAAATGAAACCATGGCTGCTAGAACTTAAAAAGAGTTGGCTGCTCCTGATCTAAACCAACAGCCTTTGTGTATTCAATACCCTATTTTGAATGTTGCTTTTGAGTTAAAATATGGACTAATCCATTTGTTGCCTAAGTTTCATGGTCTTTCAATTGAGGATCCACATAAGCATTTAAAGGAATTTCATGTTGTGTGTTCCAGCATGAAACCTCAAGGAGTTTTAGAGGATCAAATCAAGCTTCTAGCTTTTCCTTTCTCACTAGATGGCATAGCTAAGAATTGGTTATATTACCTTCCTTCTGGATCTATCAACTCATGGAATGAGATGAAGCGGATATTTTTGGAGAAATATTTTTCTTCTTCCCATGCTACCAACATAAGAAAAGAAATTTTTGGCATCCTGCAGTACAATGGAGAGAGTTTGTATGAGTATTGGGAAAGATTTAAGAAGCTGTGTGCAAGTTGTCCCCATCATCAAATAAGTGAGTAGCTTTTGATTCAGTATTTCTATGAGGGATTTCTACCAATGGACCATAGTATGATAGATACTGCTAGTGGAGGAGCTTTGGTTGATAAGACAACAAAAGAAGCAAGGAGGCTGATTGCTAACATGGCAGCAAACTCTCAGCAGTTTGGAATGAGAATATATCACACACCTAAGAAGGTTAATGAGGTGAGTACATATAACTTTAAGAAACAGATTTCTGATTTAACTTCTTTGGTGAGATAATTGGCTGTAGGGAACATGCAAACAATTAAGGTATGTGGAATTTGTTCGGGTTCAAATCATGCTATTGGCATGTGTCCTGCATTACAAGAGGATGAATCAATGCAACATGCTAATGCAGTAGGAAATTATGGATAGCCACAACACATGTATGATCCCTTTTCTAATACTTATAATCCAGGATGGCGAGATCATCCCAATTTGAGTTATGGGAAATTAATCAGTACAAAGTCGATACCAACAGCAGAGACCACAAGTGAATTAACTACCTCCACCTCCCTCAAATCAAGGTATGTCACTTGATGAAATTAAGGCTTTGACTAGCAATACACAATAGTTTCAACAGGAGACCAGAAATAGCATTTAAAACATAGAGAGGCAGATTGGTCAGTTAGCTTTATCTGTGAGTAAGCTTGAAGCTCAAGGTTTTGGAAAGCTTCCATCACAAACAGTCTTCAATCCTAGAGAAAATGCGAGTGCTATAGTGTTGCGGAGTGGGAAAGAAGATGATAACCATACTCCATATGAGTCAAAGAAAAAGAAGAAGCAAAAAGCAAAGAGTCTAAAGTTCCTGAAGTTGAGGTAAATACTGAACCTAAACTGAATAAGGTTAATAGTTATGTTCTTCCTCCATTCCCATGCAGGTTGGCTAAGACTAAGAAAGAAGAACAAGAGAAAGAAATTTTGGAGACTTTCAAGAAGGTAGAGGTTAATATACCTTTACTTGATGTGATCAAACAAATCCCCAGGTATGCTAAATTCCTTAAGGAATTATGTACTACAAAGCGCAAGTTGAGGAATAATGAGAAGATCAGTGTGGGGGAAAATGTGTAGGCATTAATTCAGCAAAAATTACCCCCTAAGTGTAAGGATCCAGGTTCGTTTTTTATTCCCTGTAGAATAGGTGATTCTAAATTTGAACGTGCAATGGCAGATTTAGAAGCATCTATTAATGTCATGTCATATTCAGTTTTCCAAACTTTGAATTTGGGTCCTTTGAAAGAATGAGTATCATTATTCAGTTAACTGATCATTCTAATGCTTACCCATTGGGAGTAGTTGAGGATGTGTTGGTGCAGGTTGAAGAATTGTTTTTTCCTGCAGATTTTTACATTCTGGATATGGAGGATGATAGTGCTCTCTGATCAAACTCAGCTTTGATTTTGTTTGGAAGACCTTTCCTAAAAACTGCCAAGACAAAAATTGATGTGGATAAGGGTACCTTAACTATGGAGTTTGATGGAGAAACTGTCAAATTTAATATCTTTGATGCCATGAAGTATCCTGCTGATGATCATTCTGTCTTTTCTATTGATGTTGTTGATACATTTGTCCAGGATGTTTTTGAGTTAGGCATGGAGGATGATTTAGAAGTGGTGATTAGTCAAGGAATTCAAGAAGTCCGTACTAATCAGCCATTAAGTGTAGAGGTTCAAGATGCAATAATGGCATTGCAGTTATTACCTCCTATTCCAAAAAGGTATGGAGTATCAAAGATTAACTTACCTGTATCTCACACAAAATTATACCTCTTGTTGTGCAGGCACCAGTTCTTGAACTCAAGTCTTTACTTGAGCATTTGAAGTATGTTTACTTAGGAGACAATGAGACACTTTCAGTTATCATCTCAAGCAATTTGACAAAGATTCAAGAAGAAAGATTGACTAGGGTTCTGAGGGTACACAAGGAAGCAATTGGATGGACAATAGCTGACATCAAAGGAATAAGTCCATCAGTGTGCATGCATAGGATTTTATTGGAAGATAATGCTAAACCAAGTAGAGAAGCTCAAAGGAGGTTAAACCCATAGATGATGGAGGTTGTGAAGAAGGAGATTTTAAAGCTACTGGATGTAAGAGTTATTTACCTAATTTCAGACAGTAAATGGGTGAGTCCAGTCCAAGTAGTGCTAAAAAAATCAGGAGTCACTGTGGTAGCAAATCAAGATAATGAGCTTGTTCCAACAAGGATTCAGAGTGGATGGAGAATGTGTATAGACTACCGCAAGCTGAATTCAACAACAAGGAAGGACCACTTCCCACTACCATTCATTGATCAAATGATTGAGCGGTTAGCAGGTAAGTCTTATTTCTGCTTTCTTGATGGCTTTTTTGGATATAATCAAATTGTGATTGCACCAGAGGATCAAGAGAATACTACCTTCACTTGCCCTTTTGGAACTTTTGCTTTTAGAAGGATGCCCTTTGGGCTTTGTAATGCACCTGCCATGTTTCAGAGATGCATGATGAGCATATTTTCAGATTACATTGATAATTGCATTGAAGTGTTCATGGATGATTTTACTGTGTATGGTGATTCATTTGATGCATGTTTACTACATTTGACTTTTGTTCTTGAGAGATGCATTGAGAAAAATCTTGTTTTAAATTATGAGAAGTGTCATTTTATGGTGGAATAGGGGATTATTTTGGGTCATATTGTCTCTAATAGGGGTATTGAGGTGGATAAGTGTAAAATTGATTTAATTGTGAACTTACCCTACCCCACAAGTGTGAGGAAAGTACGCTCTTTTCTTGGTCATGCAGGTTTCTATCGCAGGTTCATTAAGGATTTCTCTAAGATAGCATTGCCTTTGTCTAGACTCTTGCAAAAAGATGTTTCTTTTGAGTTTGGTGAAGAGTGCAAGGAGGCTTTTGACAAATTGAAATCTGCATTGACATCACCCCCTATTATCTAGGCTCCTGATTGGACTATACCATTTGAAATTATATGTGATACAATAATTATGCAGTGGGAGCAGTTTTAGGGCAGTGTGTTGGGAAGCTCTTTCATGTGATTTATTATGTATCCAGAACACTCAATTCAGCTCAGCGCAATTATTCTATGACCGAAAAAGATTTTTTGGCTATAGTTTTTGCTTTAGATAAATTTTGGTCATATTTGCTTGGTTCTAAAATAATTGTCTTCTCTGATCATGAAGCGCTGAAGTATCTCTTAGCAAAGAAAGAAGCAAAACAAAGGTTGATTAGATGGATCCTTCTGCTGTAAGAATTTGATTTTCAAATCAAAGATAAGAAAGGAGCTAAGAACCTGGTAGTAGATCATTTAAGCAAGTTAGTGACACAAGAAGAGCCAGTTCCTTTGCAAGAACTTTTTCCTGATCAGCAGTTATTTAAATTGCAAGGTATGATGCCTTAGTATGCTGATTTGGTGAATTATTTGGTTACTAAGATTGTGCCTTTTGATTTCAGTAGAGCTAAGAAAGAGAAATTGAAAAGTGACGCTAAGTACTATGTGTGGGATGACCTGTATTTGTGGAAATTTTGTTCATATCAAATTATTAAGAGATGTGTTCCTGATAATGAGATTCAATCTATTCTTGCTTTTTGTCATGCCTAAGCATGTGGAGGTCATTTTGGACCCAAGAGAACAGGTAGAAAAATATTAGACTGTGGTTTTTACTGGTCCACTGTATTTCATGATTCATATTTGATTTGCAAAAATTGTGAAAAATGTCAAAGAACAAGAAGTTTAACCCGTAGGAATGAGATGATTCAGAATCCAATACTTGTTTATGAGATTTTTGATGTGTGGGGTATTGATTTTATGGGTCCATTTCCTTCTTCTTTTGGCTTTGTTTATATATTACTTACTGTTGATTATGTTTCGAAATGGGTGGAAGCCAAAGCCACCAGGACTGATGATTCTAAAGCCATTGTAGGTTTTATCAAGTCAAACATTTTTAGCAGGTTTGGAGTTCCTAGAGCTTTGATCAGTGACTTGGGCACGCATTTTTGTAATGGAACTGTTGAGGCATTATTGAGGAGATATGGTGTTTTCCATAGAGTATCTATAGCTTATCATCCTCAAACAAGTGGGCTAGTATATTTTGGAAAAAACAGTGAAGCCAAATAGAAAAGATTGGAGCCTTAGACTTGATGATGCTTTGTGGGCTTATAGGACTACTTATAAGACACCCATAAGTATGTCCCCCTACAAATTGGTATTTGGTACGTTGTGTCACCTTCCTGTTGAGTTAGAACATAAGGCTTATTGGGCTATTAGACATTGTAATTTGGATTTAGATACTGCTGGTGTGGAAAGAAAATTACAATTACAAGAATTAGAGGAAATTCGACTTGAGGCTTATGAGAATTCTAGGATCTATAAAGAAAAGACCAAGGCATTCCATGACAAACTAATTCTAAGGAAGCAATTTGTGATTGGGCAAAAAGTTTTATTGTATAATTCAAGATTCAAGCTGATGCCTGGTAAGTTGTGTTCTCATTAGATTGGACCCTTTATTGTGAAGGAACGAAAGCGTGAAAAACACAAGTTTACACTATTGAATTCAAAAATTTTCATCTAGGGTCACATGCATCATGCAAGATTTATTTTTATCTATTTGATTTCAATGATAAACAACATATTAAAACTCTTTTAATATGTTTTTGGATCTGTATTTGCCATTTAAGATTTTAAAATTAATCAGATTAATTTTAGAACCCTAGATTAAATCAAGAACGATTACACTAACCTCTTGATGCACTGCAGCGTGTCTGCGCCTTTGAGATTGGTCTTCAGGTCACCAGATGTTGTCCCTCTAGCTTGTCCACACCAAGAACACCTATGGCAGCCTTTGAATAGCTTCTAAAGCTTTTTCTATTAATTAGAAATTCAAGTTTTGCCTTTTAAAAGATTAGAGATGTAAACAGGACACTAGAAACATTTTCTAGTGTTCTTAATTCAAAAGATTGATGGCTAATCTCTTTGAATTGATGAGAGATGAAGAAGAATAGATGAAAAGCCTCAAAGTGGCATGAGAAAGGAGAGGAGTGGCTGCAGGTTTTTTTTTTTTTTCATAACCACACTTAAATAGCTAGGTTAACACATTAAACCCTTGCCACATGTCACCCTTTGATTAGCTCTAGGTTTAAGTGACCCAATCACATTGTGCCAAGTGTCAAACCTATATTTAATCTTGATTTTAATAATCTTACATGATTAAAAAAACATTTGGCAAGTTTATGTGTAATCCCATGTGTCACCATCTCATGGTGCCACGTGTCACACTGTGAAATGACCAAAATGCCCCTGTGTCTTAATTTTGAGTTCTTAACCCAAAATAATTATTTTTCTTCTTCTAATTAATTTATATCAAATACAAATTAATTAATTAATCTCTATTAATTAATTTCTCATTAATTAAATTCATATTTAAACACTTTAAATATAAATTTAATTTATACTACACATCCAATAATCTAGATTTGGTTTCAAGTCATGCTAGGGACTTTGCAATTTAATTGCAAACTAAACCTATTTAATTAATCAATTAAACTCTTTAATTAATTAATTAAATCATATTTAAATAGGTGATAACTTGTGTATGTGTGTGACTTACTAGGCTCATCACTAATTGGCAATGAGACATGATATCAACTCTTAATATCATCAGAACTCTTTCTTACCATAAATGATTTCTCTAAATCATTTTATGCACCTCATAGACCATGGTTAACACCTAGCATAGCATGCCATGGCCACCCAATTAGTAATAAGGTTTACCTTAAAAGAACCTATAATCATATGTTACCATGCACTAGAATCTCTCTGTTACAAAATCCCAACTCAAGCTGGAGTCATGGTTTATGTCAAACTCCAATTGCTATGAATATTATGTTCTTTTTTAATTCCAGTTCTTGATTAAAAGATTTTCCCATCAGAAACTCTTTTCTGAATAAATCTATCTGTCTTGGCCAGGAACTTGAAACATCAAGAGTAATTAAATGAACATAGGATTTTATCTCTATTTACTTAGAGGAACAGATTCCATCTTGATCAATACCTACCTCCATATATAACTAGTAGGAGCCAACACATGCCCATATACCCATACATAGTACAAGTATGAAAGCAGTATCAAACTCAAACTACCTATATACAAGATAACTGTGCTATCTCATGTCTAAAGATTATATGCACTGATATGATTTATGACAAAACATTGACAAGAGTAAACTTCATGTGCTTGTCATAAGTATCACTGGTTCGGCCTACTTATCATTTATAAGTGCCTATCATGTTTGTTATATGGCATGAGACTCACCATTTCATCTTATTTATATCTCATATAAATAACTTGGGAACAAACATGAATAAAATCTTTCTGGATAAGTCATGTCCTTATTATGAAGTATCCTCGATTGTGAACCTATTTATGATACTTTGTGCTAAAAATATTGTCACTCATATTCTTAACAACTTATGAATAATATTTCTAACAAAATATCAATGTACCTTTTCTATTACACATAAATATATTATGTAAACGGAAAAGTGGAAATGCCTTTTATTATTAAAAATATGTACAAGATACATACTAAATGATATGCTCTAGGGCATATTACTAACAATCTCCCACTAGCACTAGAGCCATTTATTACAATATCTTAGACCTATCTTCTCAAGATGTCGGTCTAACTGAGTCTGTGACATAGGCTTAGTGAATGGATCAGCTGGATTTTCAGCTGATGCTATTTTCTGCATGGCTACATCGCCTCGCCCAACTATTTCTCTGATAATGTGGTAGCGCCTTTCTATGTGTTTGGATTTCTGGTGAGACCTTGGTTCCTTAGGCTGTATGACTGCTCCATTATTGTCACAGTGTAGTGGAACTGCTGACTCAATGGAAGGAACTACTGTAAGTTCTATCATGAACTTCTTTATCCAAACAGCTTCCTTTGCAGCATCTGATGCAGTAATAGACTCAGCCTCTGTAGTGGAATCTGTAGTCGTGCTCTATTTGGAACTCTTCCAACTGACTGCACCTCCATTACAAATGAACACATATCCAGAGGTAGACTTTCTATCATCGATATCTGATTGGAAATTAGAATCAGTATAACCATCCAATTGCAAGTCTCCACCTCTATAAATCAAGAATAAATCCTTAGTTCTTCTCAAGTACTTAAGGATATTCTTGACAGCTATCCAGTGTTCCAAACCTGGATTGGATTGATACCTGCTAGTCAAACTAACAGCATATGCGATATCCGGCCTAGTACACAACATTGCATACATTAAACTTCCAATAGCCGAAGCATATGGAATCCTGGCCATCTTATCTCTTTCTTTAGGTGTTTTTGGAGACATCTCTTTAGAAAGGTGGATACCATGTCTCACTAGTAACAATCCTCTCTTGGAATCAAGCATGTTAAACCTCTTTAACACCTTTTCCAACTATAGACTTTGGGATAAACCAATTATTCTTTTCGCTCTATCTCTATAGATGCGATCCCAAGAATATAGGTTGCCTCCCCTAAGTCTTTCATGGAGAATGTATTTGACAACCATACCTTTATAGTCGTCAACATACCTGTGTCATTACCCATCAACAGTATGTCATCCACATATAAGACAAGGAAAGTGATAGCACTGTCACTAACCTTCTTATATACACATGGCTCATCCTCATTTTTGATAAAACCAAAGGATTTAATTGCTTCATCAAAACGAATGTTTCAACTCCTCGAAGCTTGTTTCAACCCATAAATGGATCGCTTTAGCTTGCATACCTTAGAACCATCTTGGGATTCAAAACCCCTAGGTTGTTCCATGAAAATGTTTTCTTCAATGTATCCATTGAGAAATCTTTGTTTGACATCCATCCGCCAAATCTCATAATCATAGTATGCACATTATTGCTAATAAAATCCTAATTGATTTAAGCATGGCAACAAAGTAGAAAGTCTCCTCATAGTCGATTCCTTGCCTTTGGCGAAACCCTTTCGCTACTAGCCTTGCCTTATAGGTCTCTACCTTTCCATCAGAACCAATTTTCTTCTTGAAAACCCATTTGTTCCCTATAGGTACAATACCTTCAGGTGGGTCAACAAGATCCCAAACTTGATTCTTATACATGGAATCAATCTCGGATTTCATAGCATCAATCCATTTTGAAGAGTCTATATCTGATATAGCTTCTTCATAAGTAAGTGGATCATCTCCATGATCTACTTCTTCATGAGTAGACAACTCTTGTTCTTCTTCATGAAGAAAACCATATCTCACTGGTGGGTGAGATACCCTAGTTGTTCTATGAGGAACAGCTGTAGATGTTTCATCAACGGGTATAGGTTGACTAGATGGATCTATATCCATCTGACCTGTTGGTTGGTCAGAATTCTCCAATTCTAACTCTATTTGCCTTCCTTTGCCTCCTTCTTGAACAAACTGTTGTTCAAGAAATGTGGCATCTCTACTTATCACAACCTTTTGTGAAGTAGGCAAATAAAAATAATATCCAAAACAATCTTTTGGATATCCAACAAATCGACCTTTTCCTGATCTAGTCTCCAATTTATCAGTGTTCAGTTTTTTGATATAAGCTGGACAACCCCAAATCTTAACATGCTTAAGACTTGGTTTTCTTCCATGCCATATCTCATAAGGTGTGGAAGAAACTGATTTTGATGGAATCCTATTCAGAATATACAAAGCTGATTCTAATGCAAATTAGTATAGCTCATCATACTACGTACCATATCCAATAGGGTACGATTTCTCCTTTCAGATACACCATTCAGTTGTGGCGTTCCTGGAGGGGTCAGCTGAGAAACAATGCCATGCTGTCTCAAGTATTCATCAAATTCAGTACTCAAATATTCACCTCCACGATCTGATCGAAGAGCTTATACTCTTTCCTGTTTGATTTTTTACTTCAGATTTAAATTCTTTGAACTTTTCAAAAGATTCATGTTTGTATTTCATCAAATACAAATACCCAAACCTTGATTTATCATCAGTAAAGGTAATAAAATAATGAAAGCCCCCTCTAGCCATTTCTTTAAATGGACCACATACATCACTATGTATTAGCTCCAAAATATTTTCAGCTCTTAGCCCTTGTCCAACAAAGGGTGATCTAGTTATTTTGCCCTGAAGGCAAGATTCACAAGTTGGAGTAGGCTCAGAGCCCAATGAGGATAGAATCCCCATTTTCTACAGTTTTGCAATCCTATCTTCTGCAACATGATATAACCTTAAGTGCCAAATATATTTTGAACTTGAGTTGGTTTTCACCATGGCATTGCATTCTTTTAGATCACTTGCATTCAATTTGTGTTTGTCATTATTATCCAAATAATAAAGACCATCATTTATATAACCCGAACCAACATATTTATTTCCAAAATAAATATTGCAAATATCATCTGTGAACTGAAATTCATAGCCATTTCTAGTCAAACTAGATATAGAAATGATGTTCTTAAAAGCATTAGGTACATATAAAATATTATCCAAACACAAAACATGTCCAAATATGTAAAAAGATTTAGATCCTATGGCTAAAGCTTCAACAGTTGAGCTATTGCCAATCCGGACTCTAATATCTTGAGAACGCAAGCTGCTACTATTTGCTAGTTCCTGCATATCATTATAAATGTGAGAACTAGCACCAGTATCTAGAACCCAAGCTGTAGATGTACTATGAGTATCATCAGAATCTAAATAACTAGATATGGACATACCGTCTGAAGGTGTATCCTTCTTGTCCTTCAGAGAAGCAAGATACTCTGGGCAATTCCTTTTCCAGTGCCCATCCTTTTGGCAATGGAAACACTTTCCTTTGCCTCCATCAACTTTAGTCTTCCTTTTCTGTTTAGCTATTTTCTTGGAAGGACCAGGAATCTGTGGTTTCTTTTTCTTATTGCCCTTCTTCTTATTAGACTTTCCAGCAGAAGAAGATGCAACCGAAGCTACCTCTTTTCCTTTATTGCCTGGCATATTCTTTTGGGCAATAACCAGCATATTGAGTAAGCCAGCTAAGGTGCATTCCTGTTTAGTCATATGGAAATTTGTCACAAAATTCCCAAAAGACTCAGGAAGGGATTGAACGATCAAATCCGTTTGTAGTTGGAAATCCATGTTGAAGTCAAGATGTTCCAACTGCTCAATCAGCCGAATCATCTTGTGGACATGATCCCCAACATTCTGTCCCTCATACATCCTCATATGGAATAGCTGTCTAGATATCTCATACCTAGCATTCCTACTGTGCTCACCATACAACTCTTGTAGGTGAAGGAGGATCTCACTCGCACTCTGCATGTTCTCATGTTGCTTCTGTAACTCATTACTCATGGAAGCAAGCATGTAACACTTAGCTCTCATATCATGCTCTTTCCACTTGTCCAAAGTTTCATGTTCCTCTTGTGTGGCCTCTGAAGGTAAGGGACCAGGAACATTTGAATCTAGAACATATCCTATATGTTCAAGGTTCAGGACAAGTTTCAAATTTCTTAGCCAATCAGACAGATTAGGTTTTGTCAACCTATTGTGATAAGTATGCTTGCAAGGATATTGGATGGTGGTGGTTGTTTTGTGCTCATTTTTATCAGAAAATTAACTGTAGAAAATAACCAGATTAATTAGTAAATGTATCATGTAATTAACCAAAATGATTATGGTCTTTTAATCAAATTGGTCCTCCCAATAACTTAGCGAATCCTACACTTCCAAAGTAGAAAACGGAAATCCTAGTTGGATGGATTTCTAGTGGGTGATTGAATTCTTATAATTCTATTGATCATCCTCAGGTACATCCATTATTGGAATTACAATAAACTATAAGTGAGCAACTCCTTGCCCATCACATCTCATGTGAGGTTCAATCCTTTACCTAGCCCCTAATGCTCAAAATCTCAGGTACATCCATTATTGACTTATCTTGCATTAGTTAAGTTGATCCCATTGAGCCAGTAATTATGCAAATAATTTTAATGTCCTCAGGTACATCCAATATTGGCCACTAAACCATTTACATATTTACAACATCTAATGCTTAATAATTATTCTTAAGAAAATCTCTTAAATTAATTGCATTTTATGCAACTATTTAAAATTTCTTAAAATAATTGGCCCAATGGAGGGCCTATGTTATAATTACTTTAATTATAGCATTTCCAACTTAATCATTTGTTTGGAAGATTTTATGGTCATTTTAATTACTATTAAGGTCTCACTTTGCACATTATCCAATTAACATGCATATATCATATAATAGCATGCATTCCCATAAATCTCATGCATTCATGGATAAGCAATAAATATGGTATGATCATGGACTTTTTAAGGGATTCAATTCTGAGCCACCAAGAATTGAATCAGGGCATTCCTAGGTGCATTTCATTCATTCATTCATTTTAAAGAGTTGCTGAAGGAGTACATAATCAACACTTGATCTTGAATTCCTCCCACTGGTCCCACCAATGCTCTTGACCTCCTTGAACTTCTTGCAATCCAATATTACATGGTAATCCTTGGCATACCAAGGCGAATTTACAAGAACTTAAATAAATGAAATTACAACCCAAAAATTATTACAAACTTAATAATACATGCCCAAAATAAATTAAAATGAATTAATTAATTTACAATCCCAAAGAAACATAAAAGAAATAAATCCAATCACATTGGTCTTTTATAGTCCATGATCATCCATCATGCATATCACTATTTAACAATTAAATAAAACATACATATTTAAATTAAATTGAATATCTCATATTCAACTTAAAAATCCAGATTTGAATATGATTCAAATAAATTTAAAAATTCAGATTTGAATCTCATTCAAATAAATTTAAAAATTCAGATTTGAATCACATGCAAACAACTTTAAAAATTTAGATTTGAATCACATTCAAATATTTTTTAAAAAATCAGATTTGAATCACATTCAAACATTTTTTAAAAAATCAGATCTGAATTTTATTCAAACAATTTTAAAAAATCAGATTTAAATATGATTCAAACAACTTTAAAAATTCATATTTGAATCACATTCAAACAAGTTTTAAAATTCAGATTTGAATCACATTCAAACAATTTTTAAAATTCTGATTTGAATCATAATTTAATTGTGTGATTAAATTTCTAATTAAACAATTTAATTAGACATAGGATGAGCTTTTAGATCATACAACAATTGTAAATTAAAATGCAAACCTTGTGCCACCTTGAAGAACCATTGTTACCGCCACCAATGGTGGCTTCACCTTATGTGCTGCCACACATCCATTGCAACCAGCAATGGATCAATAATCTCATGATCAAATCACACAATTAAATCATATAATCAACAATCTAAATGGCAAATATAGTGGCTCTGATACCAATTAAAGGAACTGAAGTGTGAAAAACACAAGTTTATACCATTGAATTCAAAAATTTCCATCTAGGGTCACATGCATCATGCAAGATTTATTTTTATCTATTTGATTTCAATGATAAACAACATATTAAAACTCTTTTAATATGTTTTTGGATCTGTATTTGCCATTTAAGATTTTAAAATTAATCAGATTAATTTTAGAACCCTAGATTAAATCAAGAACGATTACACTAACCTCTTGATGCACTGCAGCGTGTCTGCGACTTTGAGATTGGTCTTCAGGACACCAGATGTTGTCCCTCTAGCTTGTCCACACCAAGAACACCTATGGTAGCCCTTGAACAGCTTCTAAAGCTTTTTCTATTAATTAGAAATTCAAGTTTTGCCTTTTAAAAGATTAGAGATGTAAACAGAACACTAGAAACAATTTCTAGTGTTCTTAATTCAAGAGATTGATGGCTAATCTCTTTGAATTGATGAGAGATGAAGAAGAATAGATGAAAAGCCCCAAAGTGGCGTGACAAAGGAGATGAGTGGCTGCTGGTTATTTTTTTTTTCATAACCACACTTAAATAGCTAGGTTAACACATTAAACCCTTGCCACATGTCACCCTTTGATTAGCTCTAGGTTTAAGTGACCCCATCACATTGTGCCAAGTGTCAAACCTATATTTAATCTTGATTTTAATCATCTTACATGATTTAAAAAAACATTTGGCAAGTTTATGTGTAATCCCATGTGTCACCATCTCATGGTGCCACGTGTCACACTGTGAAATGACTAAAATGCCCCTGTGTCTTAATTTTAAGTTCTTAACCCAAAATAATTATTTTTCTTCTTCTAATTAATTTATATCAAATATAAATTAATTAATTAATCTCTATTAATTAATTTCTCATTAATTAAATTCATATTTAAACACTTTAAATATAAATTTAATTTATACTGCACATCTAATAATCTAGATTTGGTTTCAAGTCATGCTAGGGACTTTACAATTTAATTGCAAACCAAACCTATTTAATTAATAAATTAAACTCTTTAATTAATTAATTAAATCATATTTAAATAGGTGATAACTTGTGTATGTGTGTGACTTACTAGGTGTAACACCCCAAAGTTCGGTAGTGCGTTCTGCTGTTCCAGTGAACAGTGTTGTCCGGACAGCTAAGATGCCTAGAACTACACTTTGTTGTGATTGAGAAGACATAAAATAATAAAATACAAGAAAATAAAATACAAGAAAAACAAAAGGAAAAATAATAGCAAAGAAATGTAACCAAGTTAAGCGAGCCGAGAACCCTAGCGATGGGTGACCGCACTGGGAAGTCACGGCGTGGACCGTTGACTAGCCCTGGACCGTGGGGAATCCTGAAAAATATTTTTAGGACTTAAAGAGACATCAATTGAAGTATAAATATCATTAGAAATATCAAAGAAAAATTAATTAATTAGTACAAAGAAAAGTGAGAAATCGAAAAACGGACAAAACCCGGTGTTACCGAAAAATCGGGAATGCAACCCGAACAGGGGCATTGTGGTCATTTGACACCCGAAGTTGTCTTTTGACCTAAATGTCCATTAAAAAATAAATGATATTAAACTTTGAAAATGCAATGAAAAATAAAAATATGGTACATAATATAAAAGTGGAAATAATGAGGCAAAATTGTAAATTTGGTAACTTTAATTAAATAAGTCATTTCCTAAAGTTAGTGGTCTACTAACTCACATTGTGGGACACCTTTATAATGCATTTGGACAGATTTAAACTTCATCTTCAACATTTCCAAAGGGCAGCCAAAACCAAGAATGGAATTCCTCCATGGACGCATGGGTGGAAGCTTAATGCAAGCTTGATCTAAGCCACTTTCCATGCACTTTCCTTCATTAAAGTTAATCCTCACACCATGGGCCGTAGATAGGCAACAAGAAAACCAAGTTTTGGAGAGGTTTTGAAGAAATTCCAAAGTGGTAAGTTTGTGTTTTTGGGTTATTGCTTCATTAAAGTTAGTAAGAATGTTATGGGTGTTTGATTTATAGAGAGATTTTTGAAGTTTGATGTTGAATGGGAAAGTGTACTTTTGGCAGCCATGGAAAAACTTTAAAGACAGTTTATTTTTGCTTGTAAATGGTGAATTAAATGATTGATTAAATGTATATTGTGTAGGAAATTGTTTGGGTGATGTATACTTAGTATATGTAAATGTGAATTGAAATTTGAAGCTTGGAAATTAATGGAATGTAAATGTACCATTGTGGCAGTTTGTTAACTCTTGAGGAATGCTGGAATTCATGCTTCGTTTATGAAATAATGGTGTTGAATTGTGATAGTGGTTATGGCAGTTTGAGTGCATGTATGATGGTGTGAAGTTGGACATGTAAATGAGCATAAATTAGTAATTGAATTGTTGTAAATTGAGTTGGACAAATTCTGCACTTATTGGTGCACATTGAATGTAATTGTAAGCTGCCAAAATGACTTATAATATGTTGTAAATTATGTTTAGGTTATGGTACAACCAGAATTGACTTGAATGTTGAGTTTGGTAAGTGTTAGGAGTGATCCTTGATATGTATGGAAGAAATACAATAAGGCAGTTTGAGTTTTAGGCCTATAACTTTAAGTGTGTGGCTCCAATTGGTATGAGACCAATTGGAGGTGAAACTAGGCACAAAATGTGCCAACTTTCATGAAGAAAGCTTGCCAAAATTCTGCTTGCAAGGTAGCTTGAAAAATGACCAAATCCGGATTAAGTGCAATTGAGGCCTGAAAATTGACCATTTAGGCAGCAGATAGTGTTTAGGCCATAACTCACTCAAAACAGGTCCAATTGACCTGAACTTTTAACCATGAATATTTAAGACCCATATCTACAAGTCTTATGAAGACACCAAAGCCCAAAAATGACCATAATTAAGTCATTTTTAGTTTTGACCAATTTTGGGTCAAACAGCCTAGACAAATTCGGGTCCAAAAACTGGCCGAACCTAAAATGACCTACAGTGACCAATTTTGATGCAATTTGACCAGCAATAGTAAAATGACCATAACTTGGTCTACAGAACTCAGAATGACCTGAAATTTTACCCCGCGTTCCATAAGACATAGATCTACAAGTTTTTAGTTTTGACCAAAACCCGAAAACTGAGGGAACTAGGTCGTCCGGCTAGGTCAAACTAGTATCCCGGAATCCAGCAAATTGCAAGAAAATGCAGTATACACGGAAATGAACTTGGTAACATGTACCAACTCTAAAATACTATCGAATGTGACATATTAATAACATTAAAACCTAATTTACCTAGAATGCATTGAGGGTCGATATATTAGGTTGATTAAGCAAATAATAGCATTCAGTGAATTACTTATCAAGCATTATCGTTAGAGACAGTTTAATTTAGTACTGAAACACTTCAAATTGTGTTTCTCAGTTTGGAAAGACTCAGGGAAAGGGAAGGAAACACTGAGTCAAGGCCAGGAGACAGTTATCAGAGGTTTGAGCACAACAGTTATTTCTTTTAAATTTTTCAATTGAAAAAAATTATGACTATTTGTATATTATTGTTTTCAATTATGGAAATGTGTTTAAATGGATACTTATTGCTTGAAAAGCATTGTAAACGGTTTGAAACTGTGGAAAAATTGATTTAGTGTGATTTTTGAAAATTGAAGTTAATTGTGAATTATGTTGCCATTTTGTGAATGAAATTATGACTTTGGAAATTTATTGGATTCTCACGAATCATTTGAATAAAATATTTGGAATTGATTTTGTGTTCACACTTAGCATGACAGTATCATATCATTCCTTCTCCATTTATGGGGTTGTGATTGTTCATTTTCCTTCTCCATTTATGGAGTCGTGATCGTTTATTTTTCTCCCTCTCTGGTTTACCAGTTGAGGTGATCGGATGAGTACTCATTTTATAGCTAGCTCCCTTCCTCATTGATTTCGATTAGTGGGGTTGTGATTGCTTTGTCGTGGTGTACAACGCGGCATTAATCGGAAATTTTGTGTCATGGCTTAAGTTGTGAATGAATTGGCAACACGGTGTTCTTAAATTATTCGACTAAATTGTGTTATTATGAGCTTTGATAATTTGTGAAATGGAGTTTAAATTCTTATTGACAGTCACTGTCTTTTGAATTTAACTAGTTTTAATTACTGAGATTTATTGTGATATTGTGTTAAATTCCTTATGACATTCATTGTCTTGAATTTAACTATGGTTTTACGTATCCATCATTTATATGATTTATGAACTATGATTTAAAGTTGTATTTGGTTAATGTTGTGCACCACTGAGACATTGTCTCAGCGATAGCTTTTCATTGCTGTCGCAGGTAGACAGACAGACAGGGCAGCAGACTAGGCTGCTAGTACATCCAGCGAGAGATTATCGGGTATAATGAGTATACCACATTTTGCATTTTGTACAATAATGTATGACCACTGTATGTACATAGTGTTCTTGGTTTTGAGCAGTTGTAAATTCAAATTGTACATTTAAGTTGTAAAATAATTATGAGTTATTTTGGCTTGTAAAAATTGTATTATATTTCTTGTATCTCAGTCTTTGAAAAATCACTGTGGATTTGAGTTGAGAAATATGTTGTGTTGAGAAATATGTTGGAGTTGAGATTTGGAAATATATTGAAGTGCTTTTTACAGGTTTTCTGAAGAACTGTTTTATCCAAAATACAGATGGCACTCTGCCAAAATTTTTACAAAAATTCCAAATAATTCAAATGTGTTAGTTCTATCACTTCAGTTCAAAAAAGGTTTTTAACACCTGTAAATAGTGCTCACCACTGTAAAAGAAGTAAGAAAAGTTTTTAAAACCCCTTGTAGTGTATTTAATGGATTATCAGTAGACGGAGTTGGTAATTCATTAAGTATACAACAGGATCATGTTATGCCTTACAGAGGGGTAGGGTGTGACACTAGGCTCATCACTAATTGGCAATGAGACATGATATCAACTCTTAATATCATCAGAACTCTTTCTTACCATAAATGATTTCTCTAAATCATTTTATGCACCTCATAGACCATGGTTAACAACTAGCATAGCATGCCATGGCCACCCAATTAGTAATAAGGTTTACCTTAAATGAACCTATAATCATATGTTACCATGCACTAGAATCTCTCTGTTACAAAATCCCAACTCAAGCTGGAGTCATGGTTTGTGTCAAACTCCATTTGCTATGAATATTATGTTCTCTTTTAATTCCACTTCTTGATTAAAAGATTTTCTCATCAGAAACTCTTTTCTGAATAAATCTATCTGTCCTGGCCAGGAACTTGAAACATCAAGAACAATTAAATGAACATAGGATTTTATCTCTATTTACTTAGAGGAATAGATTCCATCTTGATCAACACCTACCTCCATATATAACTAGTAGGAGCCAACACATGCCCATATACCGATACATAGTATAAGTATGAAAGCAGTATCAAACTCAAACTACCTATATACAAGATAACTGTGCTATCTCAGGTCTAAAGATTATATGCACTGATATGATTTATGACAAAACATTGACAAGAGTAAACTCCATGTGCTTGTCATAAGTGTCACTGGTTCGGCCTACTTATCATTTATAAGTGCCTATCATGTTTGTTATATGGCATGAGACTCACCATTCCATCTTATTTATATCTCATATAAATAACTTGGGAACAAACATGAATACAATGTTTCTGGATAAGTCATGTCCTTATTATGAAGTATCCTCGATTGTGAACCTATTTATGATACTTTGTGTTAAAAATATTGTCACTAATATTCTTAACAACTTAAGAATAATATTTTTAACAAAATATCAATGGACCTTTTCTATTACACATAAATATATTATGTAAACGAAAAAGTGAAAATGCCTTTTATTAATAAAAATATGTACAAGATACATAATAATGATATGCTCTAGGGCATACTACTAACATATTATTACTAATGTGTTTCCTTATGGTGCATTTGAAATTCAAAGTTTAGGAACTAACAAAGTGTTCAAGGTTAACGATCATAGGCTCAAGCCATTTTATGAGGGGTTTCAGGAGCATTCAGTAGAGCAGCTCAAATTAAGTAACCCAATTTATGTGGATTAAGGAGCTTTGCTCTGTCGAGCTAACGACGATAAACAAAAGCGCTTCTTGGGAGGCAACCCATGGGTGGCTTATTAGCCACAATCAGATTTGTTTTCTTTCCCTTATCTTATTTTATTTTCTTTTCTAGCATTTTTTTCTTTTCTTTTGCATTTGCACTTTATATTGGGGAAAATGTAAGTTTTAAGTGTGGGGGAGGAGAAATTTTTGTTGCTGCAATTTAAAAAAAAAAATCATTCTCATAAGCTTGATTCATGATTCTTTATTAACTCTCAGAGAGAAGTGCTTTATCCTTGAAATGACTTTTCTATTTTAGGTTGAATTTTTGAGATTTTAGGAAAGGTAATAGTAACTTCAATGATGGATTTCCCCTCTTCTCCATACCATAAAGCAATTTTTTTTCCTGGTTAAATCATTTAGACTTGATTTAATGGTGAAAAGATTAGTTATATGTGCTTTAAACTAGTGTCATGCATATTTCAAAACTTTATTTAATCTATCAAGGCACTTTATAATATGTAGATGCATGAATTGGGGGAAATAAAAGGCTGAATTTGAAAATTGCTCTACTATTTTAGTTAAGCAAAGTAACCAGGGGTCTTCATGAACTCCATGTCGATTCTCAGGCCAAAAGCTATCTAGGATATGACCAAGGTATTTTTCTGAAGGTGACAGTTTAAAAAAAAAAAAGTAACTATGACGAGAGAGAAGAACCAATTTCAAATATATATATATATAAAAAAAAATTATATCCCCCCTAAGATTTGCAAAGAGCTATAATTATTGTGCCTTGATAAATTAGCCTTGTGTTTTGGTATGTATTGATTTAGAATTTTATGGAACTTTAATTGTGTGAGCTTAATTGATTTCAAGCCTTTATTTTGTGTTGGAAAATTATTGATATATTGGTATGGTGTTGATGGAATTTATTGTGATGGCTATTACCTTACTGTAAGAGGGTGGGGGGGAGGGGGGGGGGGGGGAGGGGTGGCGTGAGGTGAAATATCATCCATTGGAATTATATAAAATGCACCAGGTAATGCCTAGGAAAGATGGTGGAGTCACAATGGTCTCACTTAAGTACCACCTCCTTAGACAGCATTTCCTAGACATGCACTTCATACAATCCTAATAGAATCAAACCATTGGTAAGTACCGTCTTCCCATAACACTACCACGGTACTAAGGATTTATGCCACGAAGGCATAGATAGACAGGAGTCGCCACCCGAGTAATAACCAGGAAATATTCAGTGTTTCTTCCGAGGGTCATGGATGGCAACTTACTCCTTGCAGAGTTTCCACATCCGTCATTACCATAGCCCAATGTCTAGGTTCAGGATAGTGGGTACGTAAGGGGAAGTTGTTAGGCACCCCTTACACCTAGTCTAACCCTGTTAATTCGAGTGCCAGTCCTCTACTAATGTTTCTAGAATTCTTGTTTATTATTCCTTTATTAAACTTTATCCTAAAAAATGCAATTCTAATCCTACACACGCAAGTAATTCACAAAAGGGTTGTTGTTTACACACCATTTTCATGCACAAGTAATTCATATCTATGGGGTTGCTAATTATTTAAATGATATTTACCAAATGGCTAAAATTAATTTATTATTGAGAATTTAATTTACAAACAAATTCAATCTCAAATAACCCTACGTTTCTATTTAACCTAATTAATTAATTTTCACCAAGTTACCCTAAGGATAATTGAACTAAGTTAATTATGTACATGTGTAATTTATTCTAATATCACATAAGGCCCAAACAATCATAACCTAATAAAGATTTCTAACATGCAAATTTATTTTATAATTACCAAGTATTAAATTAAATTTATTTTACATGCCAATGTTAGTTTAATTTACAAATAAGATTAATTTTAATTTACAAAGTATTTATTTAAATTAATTATATGCAAAAGTTAGTTAAATTAAAAACAAAGTTAATTTTAATTTACCAAATAAAAGTTCTATTATTACTACAATTTCATGCCAATGGTTATTCGATAAGTCTAGAGCTACTTACCTTTTGGTAAATGCAGTTGCCATTGGGGCAAGCTACCTTTAAAAAAGGGTCTTCTCTTCTAGTATGGCAATGATATCCCTGGCTTACTCCCGTTTAGCTCCATATAAGCTCCACGCAAATACCCTCTTTGGTACTTACCTTAGGGCTACTTACTAATTTTGTTTGTAATAAAAAATAAAGAAACTAAAGAAAATAAAAGAAATAAAGAAAATATTAATAACAATTTACATTGGATTCTAACTCCAGTCTCCTAAAGGGTTAAGATTCCTAATTAGTTACAACTACCAAATGGTCTAAGTCTTCTAACATCATCCAAACACTTCATAACACTTTTTGAATTAAAAGAACACAGAAAAATAGATCAAATATCAATTAAAACCCAAGAAAATACAAGAACATGCATAAGTATACAATTTCCAAATTCTGACAGATTAACGGTAGCAAGAACTCCGATTTTTTAAAAATAGTTATACATGCCTAAAAATCATAAACAAAATTACAGAAGACATCCTACATATCATACAAGATCATCAAATTTATAAATCAAACAAAACCCTAGCCGAATGGTCTATATAAATCGTAATTTTTCTAAGTGATAGAATCGTACTACTTTTTTGTAAAATTCATAACTCATTAACCACAATAGATATGAATGCAAAACCAATTGGAAAAGATTCATAAGATTCTGAAGTTAATTTTAGACACTAGATTTGCACAAAAATATTAAGGAACAAGGGAGATATGGGCTCTACAAGTCGAATATCCTGCAAATCAGATTTTACAGGAATCCTAATTTCAAACAGCCATAACTTACAAAATATTAAAGCTTTTTTAGTGATTCTTGAGCCTAAAATTAATGGAATTTCGTATAGAATATGAATATAATTTTTATAAATTTTTTACAGATTCAAAAAATAAAGAAAAATAATAAAAATATGAGAGACAGAAACTAAACATGTGCAGAGTTGTGTATCCCCTCAAATTAAACATGATTACATGATCTATATGAACATATAAAATAAATTGAAGACAAAGAGCATAGAATTAAAATATTATGTGGCATAGATCTTGAAAAGAAAACAATAAAAACTAACCTTCTAGAAATCTTGTATGAAAATCTTCTTGAAGAAAAGAAAAAAAATAAGGAAGAACTCAAAGAGTCTTGAATATCTCTAAATTTCTTATAGCTCTGAATTTTCTCTTCCTCTTTCCTCCCATCTCCCTCTTCTTCCCTTCTCTAGTAGGGTATTTATAGGGTTTTGGGAGAGAGGTGTGATAGGGTTTGGAGTCTTAGGGTGATAAAGTTTAGATGACTTAAACAACTACGATTGCAGAATTCAAATAAGACTGGGATACGGGTGAGGTGTTTCAACCAATAGGAAGACAGGAAAAAATGGAAGGCACCAATAGGGAGTGAGGAAGAGGTGTGGTAGGGTTTGGAGTCCTAGTGTGATAAAGTTCAGATAACTTAAATGACTAGGATTGATGAATTTGGATAAGACTGGAATATGGGTGAGGTGTTCCAACCAATAGAAAGGAAGGAAATGGGGTGACACCAATAGGGAGTGAGGAAGAGAGTGGGGCCAAGGAGGAGAGAGATATTTTGTTATTTTAATTTTTAAAAAATAATTAAATAGGTCCTATTTAAAATTCCTAACTAGGCTTTCTTAGGCCCATGGAGACCAATTAAACTTAATTAGATCCATTTAAGAACTGCCCATATTAAATTTAAACAAAATAAAATTTTATTTGAATTTAATTAAATTAATTTCCCCAAAACTTTATTATTATTTTTATTTTTTCAAGATCATGCCATGAAATTAATAGTTCAGCTCCATGCCTCCAATTACATCTTACAGTCATATAAGTTTTCATCATCGGGTTTCCCATGGCCTCAATGCACATACTCATCACAAAATAAGGGTCTACAGTTTGCCCCTTACTTTGGCGAAAGTTGAAATCAATGCGAAAGCATTGCTTAAGTTTCATCAAAGTGAAACTCAAATTTCTAATAACTATGAAACATTGGCTATGAGGATCAAGTATATCTTGCTCGGTCGACATACTCTATGTTATCAAACTAGTTATGGTCTCATAACAGTAATAACTGTGTCATGTGAAAAATGAGTGTATCTTGCTCTGTCGATACACTCTGCATCATGAGACTAGCTACAGTCTCATAACAGTGATAACCGTGTCATGTTAAAATTGAGTGCATCTTGCTTTGTCGATACACTCTATGTCATGAGACTAGCTACAATCTCATGACAATGGCAACTGTGTGATTTGAAATATTATGGATTCGTATTTAGGACCGCAGTCCTAAACTACCTACATATCCCCCTCATTATCCTGAGGAAGAATCAGACCCACTTGTAGTTTGAAACTTGAAACTGTGGTGATGCATGTTCTTCTACGCCTTACACACATACAGGTGACATGTTGATGCGTGTTCTTCTACGCCTTACACAACTATGCCATATGCCTTAAACAACGTCTAAGGACTTACCAAAAAATATCTGTCATGAAATATTGTGGGTTTGTATTTAGGACTGCGGTCCTAAACTACCTACGTATCCCCTTCGCTATCCTGAGGAAGAATCAGACCCCCTCGTAGTTCGACAATTGAAACTGTGGTGATGCATGTTATTCTATGCCTTACACACCCACAGGTGACATGTTGATGCATGTTCTTCTATGCCTTACACAACTATGTCATGTGCCCTAAACAACATCTAAGGACTTACCAAAAAATATCTAATTCATGATTTGAAAAAAAATTAGGATGACTAGGTCTCAAAATTCTCTCTGATTTTTATGCTTCCTGTATGCTACTTCCTATCATGGGCATGCTGATTTTACTAGAGATTCTAAAAAAACTTAGTCCTCTGGGGGACCTTTTTTTGTAAAAACTTTCTTATAGCCTCAAAGTTTTTTAGAAGAATTGTTCACCAAAAAAGACTTTCTTAAGGTCACAATACAATTTTCCTCTGATTTTTCTTTTTCTTCTCTCCCCCCATGGTTTCAGCCTTGACTCATTTCTCTTCCATGAACTCCATTCTCTGTGCCCTAACTTTTGCCTGAAATGTCCTTTCGGATTTTCATCTCAGCGGGCTTACTCTAACTTTTGCCTAAGCAGCCCTTCCGGGTTTTCCACCTAGCAAGCTCCCTTTTTTTTTTTTAGATAATTATCAGGGCATTCATATCAAGTACCTATCTTGTCATACTTAAAAGGCATAGATTAAATCAAAACAATGCAGTTCAATTACTTAATCATTTGATGTATCCCTCAAGACACAAACATTCGCGATCATAATTAAATAAAATCCATTCCTAGTTAATGCAATAAAAAAAATTCTTTATTTATTCAGGTACACCATTACTCCTTCTTACATTTAGTTTTACCAAATTTCTAACCTTCCAAAGTTAGAAATAAGCTTTATAACCTGTTGAATGACCTTTTTAGGTTTTCCATCCAGATTTTCTCTCATCTCTCCTTTTGCCTAAACCGCCTTTCGCAAGTTTTCAATCTAGCATTTTTTTTTAACCCTTACTTTTTCCTAGACCGTCTTTTGTAAGTTTACAGCTTAGCAGGCCTATCTAACACAAAGTACCATTTGAGCTTATCTAAGTTGACTAGTTCTTGAAATTCATTCCCATCCAGGTCTGATATTCTTATAGCATCTCCTGACAAGATCTTTTTGACTATGTATAAACCATCCCAGTTTGGCTTGAACTTTCCTCTTGGATCAAAAGGGATGGGCCGAGCTTGTTTCAAAACCATGTCTCCCTCTTTGATCTTTCTTGGCTTCACCTTCTTGTTAAAGGCCCTTGCTATCTACCTCTGATAAGCCTACATATGATACAAGGCTCACATTCTCTTTTAATCAAAGCTAGTTCTTCATATCTCTTCTAAGCCCACTCATTTTTTTAGGATCTTAGCTTCTAGCATCACTATTAAGGATTCGAGCTCTTGCTTAATGGATAGCATTGCTTTAGTCCCATACATTAAAGAGAATAGGGTTGCCCCCGTGGATGTCCTTGCAGTACTAAGATAACCTTAAAGAACAGGGAGTTTTTCAGGCCAATCCTCATATGTTTTGAACTTTTTTTTTCAACTAGAACCTTTCCATTCATATGGGGACCACACATTCCTGCATGTACTTCTTTCATTATTTGCTCAGCCTATTTTTCTATCACACATAAGAGTTTGTAGAATTGTCCCCCAGCTAAAGTAAGTTAAGCGGTTAATCTATGAATTATTGCTCTATCTCTTTTGTAAGCTTGCGAGTATTCTCTCACTTTCAGAGACTTCCTTATGTCTTCATATCATTTTCCTTCTCCCTCTAGGTCCACATGTGCTACAATTAATCCTTCATAGCATGAAATTTTACTCATTAGGATAACTAGCTAAGTCAACTTTTGATCATTCTTTTCCTATGGGGACACTAGCTTGGCTTGGGAATCGGCCATCTAATTTTAAGCTCAAGGCATGTGCTTCTTGGTACTTTGTTAACAAGGCTATAAATTTATCTCTTTCTTATTGGGTTAAATCTTCAGCTAACTTAATGTCTTTAGGATTATTTGGTGTACCCAAATTAATAGAGATTGATTTTGATGCATTAATAGAAACTGATTCTAAATGATTATGAATGCCATGCACATGCCTATTAGTATAAACATCAAATAAATAGGCAAAAAGACTAGTCATATTAGTAATTTTTGCCTCGAAATCTTCATCAACTACATTAGAAATGGAAACATCAGTATCACTACTGTAAGCATTACAAAAGATAAACTCAAAATTAGGAGTGTAACTTTAGGTTCTTGGCTTCCATGCAGTCTTTAGATCAATGGTGTTGATTTTCTGCTCTAATTCTTTCACATGTGGTAACCCCTAATCATATGTCAAGGTAATTGCCCCCTCTTTTAAGAACTTCGGAGGCTTTGGCTCTTCTTCCTCTTTTGTTAGCTCATAGCCCAAACCATGACTCGTGATCTGCCCCTTCATCTCAAGAAAAGTCACTAGACCATCTATACTTTCTCCTAAGCTTATGCTAAGAAAAAACTTCAGCCCTTTCTTCATAATAGCCACTTTTAGATCCATCTAGTTTTTATAGATCCCAATAACTTGAAAATCAGAAACTAGTGGAACTGAACCATCTAGTTGTAATGCAACTATCTCCTCATCATAATCAGTCTAGACATCCAAAGGACCCTCATCAGAGCTAGAATTATCACAAATGTCAATAAGCATTATAGACTGAGGTTCACTGGGCTTTTGGATGGGTTGGATAAAGTCAATAATTCTATTAGGGTTATTTGGTGTGATGGAGATCATGCAGAAACCTAGTGTAGGTAGAAATTTTGGTTAGGCATAGGGCTAGTGTGGGTTTTTTTTGGTTGATTTTTTTGGATCAATTATCCTTTTGGCATCAATTAGGTCTTAGATATCATGCTTAAGTTGAAAGCATCAGTCGGTGTCATGAATGTGGGCTTGGTAGAACTGGCAACATTGGTTGATATTATAGCTAGGTGGGAGTGGATTTGGTAGCGGTCTGGGTATTAAGAGCTATAGGAGGTCTTGAGCTTTGAGAAGCTCCAAAACTTCGGATAAGGGTTGGCTGAATTGGAAAAATCTCCTTGGGGTGTGAGACACAATTTGAACCTCAATAACTTTAATGCCACTTAATTGGCCTACCTTGGGGCCTCTTTCTAGAGTTGACCACAATTGTCTCTTCTAGCTCAAACATCTTGGCATTCAATATTTCATTAAGCATGGCCATAGTTTCTTCCATCTTAAGTAGTGCAGGTGAAATACTTACTAGTCTCTTCCCTTCCCTAACCCAAGTGACCTGATTGGAAGTCTCTTTGGTGTGTTTTGAGGCTATGTTTGCTCAAAAAAAAAAAAAGGATTTAAGGGTTAACCTAAGCATGCTATGTACATGAATGCAATGCATGAATGGACCATTTTTTTCTTTTTTTTTTTTTTTTGCCTTTACTTTTACAAAAGCAAAACTGAACCATATCAATAGAACCAAAACTGAACCAAAACTAGACCATATAAATTGAACTAAAATCGAACCAAAAGCTGAATTAAAAGAAAAAATCTCAAGAACTGAATCTTCGCCCCCTTATACCTTCAACTCTCACGTGCAGGGTAACAAAAAATTCTATCCTACGCTACAGTACACTGGACACACCAACAGGGGGTGGTCCAGGACGATCTTCCCCTCATAAACAAATGATTTATATCCTTACAGTTTAACCATAAGTAAGCATCCTCTTGCTTAATATGAGTTTTGAAATGAACTTGGCCCTATACACACATTGGGCCTATGCATAGGCCTAGGTTCATCTCAACTACCACTAGAACTTATGGTTTGAACAGTAAGATTATAAATCTAGCACAACAAAAATCTACGGGTTACCTAGGATTGAAATCTATGGCTCATGGGCTTCATTGGGTAGGAAAAAGGTCACCTATGCGAGAGCTTATCCATTAAGCACAATGACCGGAGCTGTGGCTCTTTTATATACTCGAAGGTACGGGCATGGGGTGTTAGCATTCACCAATTCGTCACAGCTTGAGTGAAACTATGGTTTCCTTAGCAAGTACTAGCAGGGCTAAAAAGGGTAAGAGTTATCCGTGTGATAGTGTAGTGCAATGCAAAAAGTTTAACAGAGGAATAATATTAGACTAATAGAAACATGTTGGAGTAACTATCCATTTAGTCCCCAGTGGAGTCGCCAAACTATTGGGAGGGGGGGATGTGAGGCAAAATATCATCCATTGGAATTATATAAAATGCACCAGGTAATGCCCAAGAAAGATGGTGGAGTCACAATGATCTCACTTAAGTACCACCTCCTTAGACAACATTTCTTAGACATGCACTTCATATAATCCTAATAAAATCAAATCACTGGTAAGTATCGTCTTCCCATAACACTACCACGGTACTAAGGATTTATGCCACGAAGGCATAGATAGACAGGAGTCGCCATCCGGGTAACAACCGGGACATATTCAGTGTTTCTTTCGAGGGTCATGGATGGAAACTTACTCCTTGCAGAGTTTCTATAACCATCATTACCAGAGCCCAATGTCTAGGTTTGGGATAGTGGGTACGTAAGGGGAAGGTGTTAGGCACCCTTTATGGCTGGTTTAACCCCGTTAATTCGAGTGCCAGTCCTCTACTAATGTTTCAAGAAGTCTTGTTTATTATTCCGTTATTAAACTTTATCCTAAAAAATGCAATTCTAATCCTACACACGCAAGTAATTCACAAAAGGATTGTTGTTTACACACAATTTTCATGCACAAGTAATTCCTATCTATGGGGTTGCTAATTATTTAAATGATATTTACCAAATGACTAAAATTAATTTATTATTTAGAATTTAATTTATATGTAACACCCCTATGTTCGGTAATGTGTTCTACTGTTCCGGTGACCAGTGATGTCCGGACAGCTAGGATGCCTAGAACTCCACTTCGATATGAGTGAGGAGACATTAAATAATGAAATACAAGAAAAGAAAATACAAGAAAAACAAAGGAAAAATAATAGTAAAGAAATGCAACTAAGTTAAGCGAGCCGAGAACCCTAGCGATAGGTGACTGCACCGGGAAGTCACGGCGTGGACCGTTGACTAGCTCTGGACCGCGGGGAACCCTGGAAAATATTTTTAGGACTTAAAGAGACATCAATTGAAGTATAAATATCATTAGAAATATCAAAAAAAAAATTAAATAATTAGTACAAAGAAAAGTGAGAAATCGAAAAACGGACAAAACCCGGTGTTACCGAAAAATCGGGAATGCAACCCGAACAGGGGCATTGTGTTCATTTGACACCCCGAGTTGTCTTTTGACCTAAATTTCCATTAAAAATAAATAATATTACACTTGGAAAATATCATGAAAAATTAAATTGGTGGTACCTAATGTAAATAGCAAAAATTAAGAGTTAAATGTGGAAAAATGAAACCTTAGAATAAACAATGATTTAATTCTTACATAGTGGTCCATTAACTCATTTAAGTGGACCACTAAAGCTTCATTTGGGCAGAATATACATCTTCATCTTCAACCTTAGAACCAGCAAAAAATTTGCTCCCAAAAAACTCCATTGACGCATGGTTGAAGCTCCATGCATATGAGATTCAAGCTTCTTTCCTTCTACCTTCCTTCATCAAAGTTAGTCTACACCACTTGGGCAGTAGATTGGCAGCAAGAAGACCAAGTTTTGGTGAAGATTTAAGAAGTCTCATGCATAGGTAAGTTTGTGTTTTTGAATGTTGCTTTGTTAAAGTTTGTAAGGGTGTTATGGGTGTTTGATTTATGGAGAAAATTTTGAGTTTTGATGTTGAATGGGAATGTGCACTTTTGGCAGCCATGGGAACACCTTGAAGGCAGTTTAATTGTTCTTATAAATGGTAAATTAAATGATTGATTAAATGTATATTGTGTAGGAAATTATTTGGGTGATGTATACTTAGTATATGTAAATGTAAAATGAAATTTAAAGCTTGGAAAGTAATGGAATGTAAGTGTACCATTGTGGCAGTTTGTTAACTCTTGAGGAATGCTGGAATTCATGCTTGGTTTATGAAATAATGGTGTTGAAATGTGTTGGCTGTTATGGCAGTTTGAGTATATGTATGGTGGTGTAAAGTGGGACATGTAAATGGGCATGAATTGGTAATTGAATTATTGTAAATTGAGTTGGACAAATTCTGCACTTTTTGGTGCACATTGAATATAATTGTAAGCTGCCAAAATAACCTATAATATGTTATAAATTATGTTTAGGTTGTGGTACAACCAGAATTGGTGAGTGTTAAAAGTGATGCTTGATGTGTATGCAAGAATTTCAATAAGGCAGTTTGAGTTTTAGGCCTATAACTTTAAGTGTGTGACTCCAATTGGTATGGGACCAATTGGAGGTGAAAATAGGCACAAAATGTGCCAACTTTCATGAAGAAAGCTTTCCAAAATTCTGCTTGCAAGGTAGCTTGAAAAATGACCAAATCCGGATTAAGTGCAATTGAGGCCTGAAAATTGACCATTTGGGCAGCAGTTAGTGTTGAGGCCATAACTCACTCAACACAGGTCCAATTGACCTGAAATTTTAACCATGAATAGTTAAGACCCATATCTACAAGTCTTATGAAGACACCAAAGCCCAGAAATGACCATAAGTAAGTCAAACAGCTTGCACAAGTTCGGGTCCAAAAACTGGCCGAACCTAAAATGACCTAAAGTGACCAATTTTGGTGCAATTTGACCAGCAATAGTAAAATGACCATAACTTGGTCTACATAACTCAGAATGACCTGAAATTTTGCCCCGCGTTCCATAAGACATAGATCTACAAGTTTGTAGTTTTGACCAAAACCCGAAAACCGAGGAAACTAGGTCGTCCGGCTAGGTCAAACTAGTATCCCGGAATCCAGCAAATTGCAAAAAAATGCAGTATACACGGAAATGAACTTGGTAATATGTACCAACCCTAGAAGACTATCGAATGTGACATATTAGTAACGTTAAAACCTAATTTACCTAAAACGCATCAAGGGTCAATATATTAGGTTGACTAAGCGAATAAATGAATTCAGTAAATTAATTATCAAGCATTATTGTTAGAGACAGTTTAAATGAGTACTGAAACACTTCGAATTGTGTTTCTCAGTTAGCAAAGACTCAGGAAAAGGGAAGGATACACTGAGTCAAGACCAGGAGACAGTTATCAGATGTTTGTGCATAATAAGTATTTCTTTAAAATTTTTCAATTGAAATAAATTATGATTATTTCTATGTTATTATTTTAAATTGTGTTTGTGCACAATAAGTTTGACTTCTCATTTTCTACTTAAAAATTTAATTCAACATTATAGTTTTAAATTGTGTCCATGCACAATACTTTTATATTCACTGTTTTTACTAGCAAATTATGTAGAGAAATGAGTTATGAATAAGTTTTGATTGCTTTGGTTTTGGGAATATTATTTGGAACTTGTTGTATTGCCAACTTTGCAAATGGAAATTTTGAGATAAAATGTGATTTATGGTTTGTATGAAATATTGTGATTTGAAATTGTTTTGATTCACATTTGGCATGACACTGTTGATATATTCCTCCCTCTTTGACCTATCAGTCTGGGGTGAGTGTGATTATGTTCCTCCCTCTTTGACTTCCCAGTCTGAGGTGAGTGTGGATGAGTACTCATTATTCAGCTAGCTTCCTCCCTCATTGATTTCGATTATTGGGGTGAGTGCGTCTTGTCGTGGTGTACAACACGGCATGTGTGGAAAAATTGTGTCATGGCCTAAATTATGTTATCGATTGGCAACATTGTATTATTCAGTTATTTGATCGAATTGTGTTATTGATTTGCAAAATGGTATTATTCAGTTATTTGATCGAATTGTGTTATTGATTTGCAAAATGGTATTATTCAGTTATTTGATCGAATTGTGTTATTGATTTGCAAAAAGGTATTATTCAATTACTTGATCAAATTTTTGTTAGGTGAATTTTGTAAATTGTGAAATGGAATTGTGAATCATTTGATTTGTGAACTGTCAATAAAAGATTTATATATCGCATTTCAAATTGTTATTGTGCACCAATGAGTAAATTTTACTCAGCGATAGCTTTTCATTGCTGTCGTAGGTAGACTGACTGACAGGGCAGCAGACTAGGCTGCTAGTACATTCAGCGAGAAATCATCGGGTATATTGAGTATACCATATTCTGCATTTTATATTGTAATGTATATTCACTGTATGTATATAGTGTTCTTGGTTTTGAGCAGTTGTAAATTAAAATTGTACATTAAAGTTGTAAAATAAATTATGAGTTATTTGGACTTGTAAAAAATTGTATTATATTTCTTGTATCTCAGTCTTTGAAAAATTATTGTGGATTTGTGTTGAATTATGCTAGAGTTTGAGATTGAGAAAAATATTGAAGTGCCTTTTACAAGTTTTTGAAGAACTGTTTTATCCAAATTACGGAGGGCACTCTGCCAAAATTTTTTTTACAGAAATTACTAATAGTCTAAATGTGTTAGTTAATTCACCTCAGTTCAAAAAGGTTTTTAACACCTGTAAATAGTGCTCACTACTGTAAAAGAAGTAAGAAAAGTTTTTGAAAATACCTTGTAGTGTATTCAATGGGTTATCAGCAGGCGAAGTTGGTAATTCATTAGGTATACTACGGGATCATGTTATGCCTTACAGAGGGGTAGGGTGTGACATTATAAACAAATTCAATTTCAAATAACCCTACGTTTCTATTTAACTTAATTAATTAATTTTCACCAAGTTACCCTAAGGATAATTGAACTAAGTTAATTATGTACATGTGTAATTTATTCTAATATCACATAAGGCCCAAACAATCACAACCTAATAAAGATTTCTAACATGCAAACTTATTTTACAATTACCAAGTATTAAATTAAATTTATTTTACATGCCAATGTTAGTTTAATTTACAAATAAGATTAATTTTAATTTACAAAGTATTTATTTAAATTAATTATATGAAAAAGTCAGTTAAATTAAAAACAAAGTTAATTTTAATTTACTAAATAAAAGTTTTATTATTAGTACAATTTCATGCCAATAGTTATTCGAGAAGTCTAGAGCTACTTACCTGTTCGTAAATGCAGTTGCCATTGGGGCAAGCTACCCTTAAAAATGGTTTTCTCTTCTAGTATGGCAATGATATCCCTGGCTTACTCCCGTTTAGCTCCATATAAGCTCCACGCAAATGCCCTCTTTGGTACTTACCTTAAGGCTACTTACCAATTTTGTTTGTAATAAAAAATAAAGAAAATAAAAGAAATAAAGAAAATATTAATAACAATTTACATTGAATTCTAACTTTAGTCTCCTAAAGGGTTAAGATTCCTAATTAGTTACAACGACCTAATGGTCTAAATCTTCTAACATGATCCAAACACTTCATAACACTTCTTGAATTAAAAGAACACAGAAAAATAGATCAAATATCAATTAAAACCCAAGAACTTGCATAAGTATACGATTTCCAAATTCTGGCAGATTAATGGTAGCAAGAAATCTAATTTTTTAAAAATAGTTATACATGCCTAAAAATAATAAAAAAATTATAGAAGATAGCCTACATATCATACAGGATCATAAAATTTATAAATCAAACAAAACCCTAGCCGAATGGTCTACATAAATCGTAACTTTTCTAAGTAATAGAATCGTACTACTTTTTTGTAAAATTCATAACTCATTAACCACAATAGATATGAATGCAAAACCAATTGGAAAAGATTCATAAGATTCTGAAGTTAATTTTAGACACTAGATTTACATAAAAATATTAAGGAACAAGGGAGATATAGGCTCCACAAGTTAGATATCGTGCAAATTAGATTTTTCAGGAATCCTAACTTCAAACAATCTTAAGTTACAAAATATTAAAGCTTTTTTGGTGATTCTTGAGCCTAAAATTAATGGAATTTCGTGTAGAATATGAATATAATTTTTACAATTTTTTTACAGATTCAAGAAATAAAGGAAAATAATAAAAAAATGAGAGACAGAAACTAAAGATGTGCAGAGTTGTGTATCCCCTCAAATTAAACATGATTACATGATCTATATGAACATATAAAATAAATTGAAGACAAAGAGCATAGAATTAAAATATTGTGTGGCATAGATCTTGAAAAGAAAACAATAAAAATTGACCTTCCAGAAATCTTGTCTGAAAATCTTCCTGAAGAAAAGAAAAAAAATAAGGAAGAACTCAAAGAGTCTTGAATATCTCTAAATTTCTTATAGCTCTGAATTTTCTCTTCCTCTTTCCTCCCATCTCCCTCTTCTTCCCTTCTCTAGTAGGATATTTATAGGGTTTTGGGAGAGAGGTGTGATTGGGCTTGGAGTCTTAGGGTGATAAAGTTTAGATGACTTAAACAACTACGATTGCAGAATTCGAATAAGACTGGGATATGGGTGAGGTGTTTCAACCAATAGGAAGACAGGAAAAAATGGAAGGCACCAATAGGGAGTGAGGAAGAGGTGAGGTAGGGTTTGGAGTCCTAGTGTGATAAAGTTCAGATAACTTAAATGACTAGGATTGATGAATTTGGATAAGACTGGAATATGGGTGAGGTGTTCCAACCAATAGAAAGGAAGGAAATGGGGTGACACCAATAGGGAGTGAGGAAGAGACTGGGGCCAAGGAGGAGAGAGATATTTTGTTATTTTAATTTTTAGAAAATAATTAAATGGGTCTCATTTAAAATTCCTAACTAGGCTTTTTTAAGCCCATGGAGCCCAATTAAACTTAATTAGATCCATTTAAGAACTACCCATATTAAATTTAAACAAAATAAAATTTTATTTAAATTTAATTAAATTAATTTCCCCAAAACTTTATTATTATTTTTATTTTTTCAAGATCATGCCACAGAATTAATAATTCAACTCCATGCCTCCAATTACATCTTACAGTCATATAATTTTTCATCATCGGGTTTCCCACGGCCTTAATGCACATACTCATCACAAAATATGGGTCTACACTTACTTGCCTCTTCTTTCCAAATTTTAATGTTTTGTCAGAGAATGTTATGATAGGGTCAAATTACGTGAACTTCTAAGTGCAGTTGATTGAGAGTTTAAGTCATGCTTGAGGACAAGCATGGAATAAGTATGAGGGAATTTGATAAGTGCATAATTTATTAATTTTACTCCCATCACATAGTATTTCTAGTGTATTTTTATGCCCAATTCAGTTGATTAAAGTATAATTATCATTTAAGCATATTTTTAGATAGTTGCTGGAATAATTGTGTTAAATGGAGAAATTTTCAGCATTTACATTAATTTGACCTTTGCTATGTTTTTCAGGTGTTTCTTAAGTTGTGGGTCTTAGAATCCAATGCTATTTAATTCGTTGAAAAGCTAAGTCAGAGTACTACAAATGACAAAGAGGGACTAAAGCCCAAATCAGTCTCTAAGGTTGTCAAAATTAGTTGTGAATCTAATACAAAAATCCGGACTTGATGGGTCATGACCAGTCTTGGGATTTATTTTGTATCTAGAGTTCTAGATGTCCAAATGAAGCAAACCTAGGCCTAATTGAACTTTAAGAGCCACCTCTACAATTTCTATGGAGGGCTGGAAGCAAGATAATGTCACACCCTACTCCCCCATAAGATGTAACATGATCCTGTATTACACCTAATGAATTACCGTACTTTGCCTATCGATAACCCATTAGATATACTACAAGGGATTTCAAAGCAATTTTTGTCAACTTTAAATCATCGATTAATATCTGGTGTTATAAAATTTTTTTTCAAAATTTCAGCAAAGTGCCGGCTATATTTTGAAAAAACAGTTCTTCAATCCTGCAAAAGAAAATGCTCCCAATATGTTTTCTCAAATACAACTCCAATAACTTCATTTCAATTCATAATTCAATTCTCAATAAACAATCAATTCATTTTCAAACTAATCTCACCATAAAGAAACATTTCATTGATTACAAGACTCAAAATTTATATTACAAACTATTCAAGTAAATGAAATCTCAAATTTACATTTATAATAATTTACATTTAATTACATACCAAAATGTTTTACAAGAGTTTTTATACAACTGCTCAAATAATTTACATACATATTATTACATGCATATATCAAAACCTGTGTACATGGTTATACCTGGAGCTGATATGAATGTCTCTTTAAAGAAGTTTACTCAATTGCTCTATGCTCTTTTCACCGGCGACAACAAACAAAGCTATCGCTGAGTGGTGAACTCAGTGGTGCACAACTATAATTTAAAACATAGTACAATATACATTGACAAAATTTACAGCAAATAATTTGGAAATCTGAATACTCAACAAATTCCAAAACTCAAAATATTCATTACCAATAATGTAAATCATTTGTATAAAATGACTTTGATCACGAAATTCAATTTATCAAATCATAACTAACGATTTAAGGTAATTCCAACAATTTATTGGAAATACAGATTTATTCCAATAAAATCAATTATAAATAAGTCATAATTGAAATCACAATTCTTTACTATTCAAAAACCATTCTGTATCTAAAAAACCATTATGTATCTCACTAACTATGCAAGACTAATCCGAAAGGGCCATCTTCGGGGTGATTCTAACTACCTATGGTCGGGCAGGTCGAATCAGATTCCAACTCCCTATGGTTGGGGAGGTCAAATCATCGTGCACAGTACACATCACAATAATGAATCTTCTGAAAGGGCCATAACATAAAACTTATATCTAACCTCTAATAGGAGGAGAATCTAAGCCTGTACATGTACCATTGTAATCAAAACACAACTAACTCCATTGTCTTCTCAACAAATGAGAGAGACGGGTAATAACCTAGTCAAGCATCTATAGTGAGATATAAAACAATATCACAATCCTTTTAGTGAGCATAAATCACAATACAATTCGATTCAAAGTCAATTCCAATATCCAATAATTTTTGTGCTCATCACAATTCAAATCATAAATTTGCATTTTTCCATGCAAATTGCCCATCACAATTCAAAACATGTTCTATCACAATTTTTCAAAATGTAATTTATTCAATTCGCAACAATGCTCAACACTTGTTGAAATACCATTTCATAAAGCAAAATTCATACATACTCTAACAATTTCAATAATCATTGAATTAAATCCAATACTTAATAAACATAATTCATAAGAAAAATATATCATTTAATTATATGAAATATTCATAACAAAATCAGTTAAAAACTAGTTGTGCACAAACCTCTTATAGTTGTCTCTTGGCTCTGACTCAGTGTTTCATTCCCCTTCCCTGAGCCTTTGCTAACTGAAACACACAATTTGAAGTGTTTTAGTACTCATTTAAACTGTCTCTAACGATAATGCTTAATAATTAACTTATTCAATTCTATTATTTCCTTAGTCAACCTAAGATGTTGACCCTCAATGCATTCTAGGTGAATTAGGTTTTAATGTTACCAATATGTCACATTTGTAACCTTTTAGTATTGGTAAATGTTACCAAATTCATTTCCATTTATATTGCATTTTATTGCAATTTGTCGGATTCTAGTATACTAATTTGACCTACCAGGATGACCTAGTTCCCTTGGTTTTCGAGTTTCGGTCAAAAGTGAAAACTTGTAGATCTATATCTTATTGCTAGCGGGGCAAAATTTCAGGTCATTCTGAGTTATGTAGACCAAGTTATGGTCATTTTACTATTGCTGGTCAAAATGCATCAAATTGGTCACTTTAGGTCATTTTAGGTCACTTTTGGTTCAGCCAGTTTTTGGACCCGAATTTGTGCAAGCCATTTGACTTGCTTATGGTCATTTTTGGACTTTGGAGTCTTCAGAAGACTTGTAGATATATGTCTCAGCTATTCATGGTAAAAATTTCAGGTCAATTGGACCTGTTTTGAGTGAGTTATGGCCAAAACACTAACTACTGCCCAAATAGTCAATTTTTAGGCCTTAAATGCACTAATCCGGATTTGGTCATTTTTCAAGTTACCTTCCAAGCAGAATTTTGGTAAGCTTCCTTCATGAAAGTTGGCACTTTTTGTGCCTAGTTTCACCTCCAATTGGTCTCATACCAATTGGAGCCACACACTTAAGGTTCTAAGCCAAAACACATACTGCCCTATTGCACATTGTCCATTACTCATCAAAGGATACATTTAACACTTACCAAATTATACATTCATGCCAATTCTGGTTTGTACCATAACCTAAAAACATTTTACTTCATATTGTTGGTCATTTTGGCAGCTTATAATCACACTCAATATGCACCTTATAGTCTAGAATTTACCAAGTCCAAATTACACACAATTTAACCACAAAACCTATCTCATTTACATGTCCACACTCAAACTCTTATACACATACACAAGCTGCCATAACAAGTACCATAATTCAACAGTAATATTCCATAAACCAAACCATGAAATACATATTTTGGGTTCATACTTCAAGTTGCCGAATTGTAGTCTTCATCAATTAGCTTTCCAAGCTTCCAAAGTCAAGTGTACATTCACATATACATCTAATATACATCACCCAACTTATTCCTACACATATAAACACTTAATCAACCCTTTAATCTACCATTTACAAGCAAGGATAAACTATTCTTAAGGAGTTTCCATGGCTGCCAAAAATATACATCTCCCTTTAAAAATCAAACTCCAAAATTCTTTCCACAATTCATCTACCCATAATATCCACACAAACTTTAATGAAGCAAGCATCAAAAATACCTACTTATCACTTTGGAAACTCTTCAAAACCTCTCCAAAACTTGATCTTCTTGCTGCCTATCTATTGCCCATGATTTGTGGACCACTTTTAATGAAGGGACTTACAAGGAATTATGGCTTGAAAGTGATGAAATGGGAGCATGTATCATGGCCGGCCATGGAGGATTTGAAGAACCTTGGATCAGCCATGGATGAGTGAATGAAGAAATGAAATGTTGAAGTGGTGATTGCTGTCCTCTTATGGGTATTTATACCCCCACTATCATTTTAATATTCAATATAATATTTAAACTTTATTATTTTTAATTACATCCCCCATATTTCCTTTATTTACACTTCATATTTAATTTCTTATTTTCATGAAATTTTAAAATTTAATACCACTTATTTTTAATGAAAATTTAGGTCAAAAGCCAACTCTAGATGTCAAATGACCAAAATGCCCCTCTTCGGGTCAAATTCGGACTTTTTCGGTGCTACCGACTTACTCCTTGTATCGCCGATTTCTTTAATTTTTGTTTTCCGTTTATACTGACTTACTAATTTTTTTCTTAGACATTTCCCAAGTATAATATCATTTATTTTCAATGGACATTTGGGTCAAAAGACAACTCAGGGTGTCAAATGACCACAATGCCCCTGTTCGGGTTGCATTCCCGATTTTTCGGTAACACCAGGTTTTGTCATTTTCTCGATTTCTCACTTTTCTTTGTACTAATTAATTAATTTTTCTTTGATATTCCTAATGGTATTTATACTTCAATAGACATTTATTTAAGTTCTAAAAATATTTTTTAGGGTTCCCCGTGGTCCAATGCTAGTCAACGGTCCACGGTGTGACTTCCCGGTGCGGTCACCCATCGCTAGGGTTCTCGGCTCGTTTAACTTGGTTACATTTCATTGTTATTACTTTTCCTTTGTTTTTCTTGTATTTTCTTTTCTTGTATTTCATTGTTTTATGTCTCCTTATTCATATCTAAGTGTAGTTCTAGGCATCCTAGCTGTCCGGACAACACTGGTCATCGAAACAGTAGAACGCACTACCGAACATAGAGGTATTACAGATGAGGCTATTTTAATTGTCAAAAAAGGCAATGAAATCGTCATTTAGACTGGATACTTTATCAAAATCAGTCTCAATTTTTGGCCCATAACTTGGGCTGTAGACCTCAGATTTGGGCAAATCAGTACCCGTTGAAAAGCTAAGAAATAGAGCTACAACTTTCTTGAAGAAGGCAGAGATAGATTCGAAAAGGAAGTGGCTGAAAAACGACTGTGATTGTAGAGCAGAAAATCGGTCTTTTGAATTTCAAAACTTTTCCAAGTTTGGTTCTTATTTTTGGATTAGGTTTTTGAGTATAAAGACCATCTTTAGGCAGCAGCTAAAATATACAATTCTTTTTCTGTTACATAAGTGTACGAAATTTAGTAACTCAGTCTCTAGGGTTCGACCTGGATTACCACTTATTGCAGAAAATATTTCATTACTGGTAATTTCAATTAATTTAATTTTTGGTGGATTCGATAACCATCACATTCATAATGCTTCTAAAGATCAATAATTCATCTCAACAAGGTCAAATTCCAGCCATAGTACAAAATTCCCAATTTATGGTCAAAACTCTAATTTCAATTATCCATTTTGTGCAAACTCAATTCATTCAACTTCTAATGCATATAATCTTATCAAGCATCATCACTACACCAATTTATATGAATTAAAAACATCAAATTCTACTCTTCATCATGGCTACCGAATTTAGGGGCGTTCAATTCCTTATCAATTTCTTTCAATTTCATGAATTTTCAACCTAATTTGGCATGTTTACTACACCAAGAAGTGAAAGGAAAGCTTATAGTGCACTAACCTCTTGTGGAAACTTTTTGAACTTGTGAAAACTCTAATTTTTCTTCACTTCTTGGCAGCTACAATCTTTCTTATGCTGTAGGGACAATTTTTAATGAAGGAATTTATAGAAAATATGGTGAGAAAGGAAAGAAATTTGAGCTAGAAAAGAGAAAAAATGGAAGAGGGAGAGAGCTCTAATGGGTCAGCCATGGGAGTGAAGAGAGGAAGAAGAAGACTTCATTTATTTCATTCTGTCTCATTTAACTTTCTTCTTATCCCTTTTTATTTAGTTGTTGAATTTCAATTGGTTAGAATTTTTAATGATGTTATTATGACATCATGCTTAAATAATAAATGTTATTTCTTTTCTTTTCTTTTCTTTTCCCCTTTACATTGCATAAATTCACAATTTAGTTTATTTTATGTATTTTAATCTCTCTCATTTTACTTGACATTTAGGTCAAATTTCAACTCTGCGATTAAAATGATCAAAATACCCTTCATTATGCTTGTCAGGTTATATTGGTCTGTACAGATTAACTAAATTTTTTTCAATTTTCTTTGACATACTTAATGTCATTTATACCTCAGTAAACCTTCAATTAAGTCCCAAAAATTTATTTCATAAGGTTCCTTATGGGTCTGAGGTCGACAACTGTCTTCAAAATCGCTTTCCGGTACGGTCACCCATTGCCGGAACCTCAGCTCATTTAACCTAGTTACATTTCATTACTCTTATTTTCATAGCTTTTATTTGGTCTTTATTCCATCATTTTATGTCTCCTCGCTATAATTTAAGTGTAGTTCTAGACATCTTGACCGTCCGAATAGACGTTAGTCATCGGAACAGTAGAATATACGGACTACTTAAAGTGAGGGCGTTACACTAACAATAGCCCAATTTATTTATATATCTAGTAAGTTCCTGATTGAATTGCGATAAACATCATGTCATATCTATGATGTAGAAGTTAATGAATTAACAGAAAACAAAAATTTGCAAATTGGTTTAAATCTTATGTAAGTCTATATTTATATAAATGATTCATTGTCTAAATGTAACTAGTAATGTAATATGTGATAATAAAGATTTAAATTCTCTTCAATTTATCAGGTAAGGAGTTTAAACATTGACAATAAATTCATTAAGAATTTAGCACAGGAACCATTGAGAAGTGTGAAATCATATCCTGTGTATTTCATAAATGGGTATAGATTTCACGCAATCAATCATGGTGCTGATTGATCCACATGGAATAGCGAAGTTTGCATTAGGGGATCGACATAAGGTGACACCACTAATGATTACTATGGTATCCTAAAAGAGGTGGTTCAACTTGAGTACCATGCATTACCAATAAAGAGAGTTATTCTCTTCAAGTGTGAATTGTAATATCCTCACTGTAGCAATTCCGTACATTATACTGTTCAAGTGACCGGTGTCAGTTTGGACAGCTAGAACGTCTAGAAAAATATTTAGACTAAAGTGAGGAGCCATAATTAACTCAAATATTAATAAGAAAAATTTATGAAAAATTTTACAAATAAAATACAACCAAGTTAAATGAGCTGGTACCCTAACGATGGGTAACCCAGTAGGAAGTTACGATTTTCGCAGCTAGAAGTCCTAAACCTAGGGGAAAATTAATGAAATAATTTTTGGGACTCTAGAGAAGAGTCATTGAGGTTTCAATAGCTTTAGAATTCCATGAAAATGTTTAGAAAAATTTTTAGATCAGTATAGATGAATTTGGCTTGATATGCCAAATGGAGGGCATTTTGGTCATTTCGTCTTCAGAGACGATTTTTAAACAATTTGTCCATTCAAGTAAGTGAGGTATATGACATAAAATATGAATAAATATTGTTAGAAGTTTAATTAAAAATAAGAAATGAAAATAAGAGAACAAAGTGAAAAGAAATGAAAATTAATGAGAATTTTGACATCATAATGATGTCATTTAAAATCATCCACCAATCATATTTAGATAAACACTTATTAAACTATTAAAAAGAGACAAAATTGACCCAAATTTCTATTGTCTTCTTCATTTTTTTTAGCTAGCCGTATTGCTTCCATTGAAACACTCCCTCAAATTCTCTTCATCTACCTTAATTCTCTTACTCTCCTCACCATATGTCCCCTAACTTCCAATATTAAAAATTGCCCTAGACTCTAGCTAAAGTGTTTGGCTGTTAAGAAATTTGAAGAAAGTAAAGGAATTGAAGTGGGAAAAAAATCTCTCAATTAAGGTTAGTGACCAAACTCTTCCTTTCTCTTTAAATTCATGTTGAGGGAGTGGAATTGAGTGGAAATTTACAAGAAAAATGAATAAAACTCACATGTATACCTCCCCCAAAATTTTGGCAGCCTTAGGGTACCTAGGGTTTCATCAATTTGATTGCATAATAGTTATGTATGGCTGCCATTGAACATGATTTTGGTGTTTTAATTCATGAATTTTGTTTGTATGAAGAATTGTAGTTATTGGAGTTAGGGTTTGGGGCATAAAATTTGGATTTGCTCATGTGTTGGTGAATGAAAGTTCTAATGGTCAATTAGTGACCGTTTGGCTGTGTATGATGAGGAATTGAAGTGAATTGTAGCTTTGGATTTGAGGTTGGGTGTGCTACCTTGAGTGCCCTATAGGTCTGGATGTGAGTCTAGCAAGTTTGGGCAGCTATAACTTGAGTTGTGTAGGTTCAATTGGTGTAAGGCCAATTGGACATGAAATTAGACAATAATGGCACAACTTTTATGAAGGAAACCTATCCAGAAAACAAACTTAGGATGCCCTAAAAAATTGACCAAATCCGGGTAGCACCAATTCTGCCTGGGCAAAATGACCAAATGAACAGTATTAATTCATTTGGTCATAACTCAGTGTAGAAAGGTCCAACTGACCTGAAATTTATATCAATGAAAAGCTGAGGCAATTTAGAACAACTTTTATGCAGAACACAAACTCAAATTCTAGACTTAACTAAATGAAATTGCTAGCCAAAGTTGGACTACCAAATCTAGCAGAACCAAAAATTGCTCAGAAATCCTGGGTAAAGGCAATCCGACTAGTTATGGTTTAATAGCCATAACTTGAGATTGAAAACTTCAAATGGGGTGATTCAAAAAATGAAATGTAACTAGACACAATAAAGAACAACTTTGATTGAGAACACTTGGTCAAATTCTCACTGTAGAATGGCCTAATGGAACAATAAACTCTAGCACCCAAAAACTAAAATTTTGATTTATTCTCCATTGGTTAGAAGTATTGATTAGCAACTAATGCCAACACTTTTGAGAACCAAAATGTGGTAAATTTATGTGATTAGGATTCTTGTAACTATTATGCATTGTAAAGTCAATAATTTGACCTAAATAGTAAAATGAATAGTAACCTTACATGTAAAACATGAAAATTCAATCAATAACTTTGTAATGTGTCCTAGTACACCTAGTAAGATTGGTTTGGATAGGTTGGCATGCCAATAGGGTTCAGTTAGTAGTACTGCACATGGCATTATGCCATTCTATTTTATGGCTTTTAGCCATTCTGATATTATGATGATACTTGGCCTTGTGCCTAATGTTTATTATAGCTTATCAGCTGTTATGTTGCACACCGGGAGACACTATGTGACCGATGGTGTGACTGCTCGAGGTACTTGATACCCAGTGCTAGTTCACCTGTTTATCCAGTCCAGTCATCCAGTATAGGTTACTTGGGCAACCAAAAATGCATGTTGATAAATTTAATGAAATAATGGATATAACAAGTACTAAATAAATAATATTATAAATAATTACTTATTAGTAGTATGCCCTAGAGCATATCCTTTAGTATGTATCTTGTATATGTTTTATTAATAAAAGGCGTTTTTTCACTTTTCCGTTTACATAATATATTTATGTGTAATAGAAAATGTCCATTGATATTTTGTTAGAAATTCTATTCTTAAGTTGTTAAGAATATGAGTGACAGTATTTCTAGTACAAAGTATCATAAATAGGTGAAGGAACGGAAGCGTGAAAAACACAAGATTATACCATTGAATTCAAAAATTTTCACCTAGGGTCACATGCACCATGCAAGATTTATTTTTATCTATTTGATTTCAATGATAAACAACATATTAAAACTCTTTTAATATGTTTTTGGATCTGTATTTGCCATTTAAGATTTTAAAATTAATCAGATTAATTTTAGAACCCTAGATTAAATCAAGAACGATTACACTAACCTCTTGATGTGCTGCAGCGTGTCTGCGCCTTTGAGATTCGTCTTCAAGACACCAGATGTTGTCCCTCTAGCTTGTCCACACCAAGAACACCTATGGCAGCCCTTGAACAGCTTCTAAAGCCTTTTCTATTAATTAGAAATTAAAGTTCTGCCTTTTAAGAGATTAGAGATGTAAACAGGACACTAGAAACAATTTCTAGTGTTCTTAATTCAAGAGATTGATGGCTAATCTCTTTGAATTGATGAGAGATGAAGAGAAATAGCTGGAGAGGCTCAAAGTGGCGTGAAAAATGAGAGGAGAGGCTGCTGGTTATGTTTTCTTTTCATAACCACACTTAAATAGCTAGGTTAACACATTAAACCCTAGCCACATGTCACCTTTTGATTAGCTCTAGGTTTAAGTGACCCAATCACATTGTGCCAAGTGTCAAACCTATATTTAATCTTGATTTTATTCATCTTACATGATTAAAAAACATTTGGCAAGCTTATGTGTTATGCCATGTGTCACCATCTCATGGTGCCACGTGTCTCACTGCAAAATGACCAAAATGCCCAATGTCTTAATTTTGAGTTCTTAACCCAAAATAATTATTTTCTTCTTCTAATTAATTTATATCAAATATAAATTAATTAATTAATCTCTATTAATTAATTTCTCATCAATTAAATTCATATTTAAACACTTTAAATATAAATTTAATTTATACTACACATCCAATAATCTAGATTTGGTTTCAAGTCATGCTAGGGACTTTGCAATTTAATTGCAAACCAAATCTATTTAATTAATCAATTAAACTCTTTAATTAATTAATTAAATCATATTTAAATAGGTGATAACTTGTGTATGTGTGTGACTTACTAGGCTCATCACTAATTGGCAATGAGACATGATATCAACTCTTAATATCATCAGAACTCTTTCTTACCATAAATGATTTCTCTAAATCATTTTATGAACCTCATAGACCATGGTTAACACCTAGCATAGCATGCCATGGCCACCCAATTAGTAATAAGATTTACCTTAAATGAACCTATAATCATATGTTACCATGCACTAGAATCTCTCTGTTACAAAATCCCCACTCAAGCCGAGTCATGGTTTATGTCAAACTCCATTTGCTATGAATATTATGTTCTCTTTTAATTCCAGTTCTTGATTAAAAGATTTTTCTCATCGAGAAACTCTTTCGAATAAATCTATCTGTCCTGGCCAGGAACTTGAAAACATCAAGAACAATTAAATGAACATAGGATTTTATCTCTATTTACTTAGAGGAACAGATTCCATCTTGATCAACACCTACCTCCATATATAACTAGTAGGAGCCAACAGATGCCCATATACCCATACACAAGACAAGTATGAAAGCAGATCAAACTCAAACTACCTATATACAAGATAAGCTGTGCTATCTCAGTCTAAAGATTATATGCATCGATATGATTTATGACAAAACATTGACAAGAGTAAACTCCATGTGCTTGTCATAAGTGTCACTGATTCGGCCTACTTATCATTTATAAGTGCCTATCATGTTTGTTATATGGCATGAGACTCACCATTCCATCTTATTTATATCTCATATAAATAACTTGGAACAAACATGAATACAATCTTTCTGGATAAGTCATGTCCTTATTATGAAGTATCCTCGATTGTGAACCTATTTATGATACTTTGTGCTAGAAATATTGTCACTCATATTCTTAACAACTTAAGAATAATATTTCTAACAAAATATCAATGGACCTTTTCTATTACACATAAATATATTATGTAAACGGAAAAGTGGAAATGCCTTTTATTAATAAAAATATGTACAAGATACATACTAAATGATATGCTCTAGGGCATACTACTAACAATCTCCCACTAGCACTAGAGCCATTCATTACAATACCTTAGACCCATCTTCTCAAGATGCCGGTCTAACTGAACTTGTGACAAAAGCTTAGTGAATGGATCAGCTGGATTTTTCAGCTGATGTTATTTTTCTGCATGGCTATATCGCCTTGCCCAACTATATCTCTGATAATGTGGTAGTGCCTTTCTATGTGTTTGGATTTTGGGTGAGACCTTAGTTCCTTAGCCTGTATGACTGCTCCATTATTGTCACAGTGTAGTGGAACTGCTGACTCAATGGAAGGAACTACTGTAAGTTCTATCATGAACTTCTTTATCCAAAGCGACTTCCTTTGGCAAAGATCCGATGCAAAGAATATACTCAGCCTCTGTAGTGGAATCTGCAGTCGTGCTCTGTTTGGAACTCTTCCATCTGACTGCACATCCATTACAAATGAACACATATCTAGAGGTAGACTTTTTATCATCAATATCTGATTGGAAGTCTCCACCTCCATAAATCAAGAATAAATCCTTAGTTCTTCTCAAGTACTTAAGGATATTCTTGATGACTATCGATGTTCCAAACTGGATTGGATTGATACCGCTAGTCAAACTAACAAAGATATGCGATATCCGGCCTAGTACACAACATTGCATACATTAAACTTCCAATAGCCGAAGCATATGGAATCCTGGCCATCTTATCTCTTTCTTCAGGTGTCTTTGGAGACATCTCTTTAGAAAGGTGGATACCATGTCTCACTGGTAACAATCCTCTCTTGGAATCATGCATGTTAAACCTCTTTAACACCTTTTCCAAGTATAGACTTTGGGATAAACCAATTATTCTTTTCGCTCTATCTCTATAGATGCGAATCCCAAGAATATAGGTTGCCTCTCCTAAGTTTTTCATGGAGAATGTATTTGACAACCATACCTTTATAGTCGTCAACATACCTGTGTCATTACCCATCAATAGTATGTCATCCACATATAAGACAAGGAAAGTGATAGCACTGTCACTAACCTTCTTATATACACATGGCTCATCCTCATTTTTGATAAAACCAAAGGATTTAATGGCTTCATCAAAACGGATGTTCCAACTCCTCGAAGCTTGTTTCAACCCATAAATGGATCGCTTTAGCTTGCATACCTTGGAACCATCTTGGGATTCAAATCCCCTAGGTTGTTCCATGAAAATGTTTTCTTCAATGTATCCATTGAGAAAAGTCGCTTTGACATCCATCCGCCAAATCTCATAATCATAGTATGCACTATTGCTAATAAAATCCTAATTGATTTAAGTATGGCAACAAAGTAGAAAGTCTCCTCATAGTCTATTCCTTGCCTTTGGCGAAACCCTTTCGCTACTAGCCTTGCCTTATAGGTCTCTACCTTTCCATCAGAACCAATTTTCTTCTTGAAAACCCATTTGTTCCCTATAGGTACAATACCTTCAGGTGGGTCAACAAGATCCCAAACTTGATTCTTATACATGGAATCAATCTCGGATTTCATAACATCAATCCATTTTGAAGAGTCTATATCTAATATAGCTTCTTCATAGGTAAGTGGATCATCTCCATGATCTACTTCTTCATGAGTAGACAACTTTGTTCTTCTTCATGAAGAAAACCATATCTCACTGGTGGGTGAGATACCCTGGTTGTTCTACGAGGAACAGCTGTAGATGTTTCATCAATGGGTATAGGTTGACTAGATGGATCTATATCCATCTGATCTGTTGGTTGGTCAGAATTCTCCAATTCTAACTCTATTTGCCTTCCTTTGCCTCCTTCTTGAACAAACTGTTGTTCAAGAAATGTGGCATCTCTACTTATCACAACCTTTTGTGAAGTAGGCAAATAAAAATAATATCCAAAACTATCTTTTGGATATCCAACAAATCTACCTTTTTCTGATCTGGTCTCCAATTTATCAGTGTTCAGCTTTTTTATATAAGCTGGACAACTCCAAATCTTAACATGTTTAAGACTTGGTTTTCTTCCATGCCATATCTCATAAGGTGTGGAAGAAACTGATTTTAATGGAATCCTATTCAGAATATACAAAGCTGATTCTAATGCAAATCCCCAAAAGGAAATTGGCATATTAGTATAGCTCATCATACTATGTACCATATCCAATATGGTACAATTTCTCCTTTCAGATACACCATTCAGCTGTGGCATTCCTGAAGGAGTCAGCTGAGAAACAATGCCATGCTCTCTCAAGTATTCATCAAATTCAGTACTCAAATATTCACCTCCACGATCTGATCGAAGAACTTAATACTTTTTCCTGTTCGATTTTCTACTTCAGATTTAAATTCCTTAAACTTTTCAAAGGATTCATGTTTGTATTTCATCAAATACAAATACCCAAATCTTGATTTATCATCAGTAAAGGTAATAAAATAATGAAAACCCCCTCTAGCCATTTCTTTAAACGGACCGCATACATCACTATGTATTAGTTCCAAAATATTTTCAGCTCTTAGCCCTTGTCCAACAAAGGGTGATCTAGTCATTTTGCCTTGAAGGCAAGATTCACAAGTTGGAGTAGGCTTAGAGCCCAATGAGGATAGAGTCCCCATTTTCTCCAATTTTGCAATCCTATCTTCTGCAACATGACATAACCTTAAGTGCCAAATATATTTTGAACTTGAGTTGGTTTTCACCATGGCATTGCAATCATTTAGATTGCTATACTCTGGCCAATGGAAACACTTTCCTATTGGCAATGGAAACACTTTCCTGTTGGCAGTGGAAACACTTTCCTTTGCCTTCATCAGCTTTAGTCTTCCTTTTCTGTTTAGCTATTTTCTTAGAAGGACCAGGAATCTTAGGTTTCTTTTTCTTATTGCCCTTCTTCTTGTTGGACTTTCCAGTAGAAAAAGATGCAACCAAAGCTACCTCTTTTCCTTTATTGCCTGGCATATTCTTTTGGGCAATAACCAGCATGTTGAGTAAACCAGCTAAGGTGCATTCCTGTTGAGTCATATGGAAATTTGTCACAAAATTCCCAAAAGACTCAGGAAGGGACTGAAGGATCAAATCGGTCTGTAGTTGGAAATCCATGTTGAAGTCAAGATGTTCCAACTGCTCAATCAGCCGAATCATCTTGTGGACATGATCCCCAACATTCTGTCCCTCAGACATCCTCATGCGGAACAGCTGCCTAGATATCTCATAGCTAGCATTGCTACTGTGCTCACCATACAACTCTTGTAGGTGAAGGAGGATCTCACTTGCACTCTGCAAGTTTTCATGCTGCTTCTGTAACTCATTACTCGTGGAAGCAAACATGTAACACTTAGCTCTCATATCATGCTCCTTCCACTTGTCCAAAGTTTCATGTTCCTCTTGTGTGGCCTCTAGAGGTAAGGGACCAGGAACATTTGAATCTAGAACATATCCTATATGTTCAAGGTTCAGGACAAGTTTCAAATTTCTTAGCCAATCAGACAGATTAGGTCCTGTCAACCTATTGCGATCAAGTATGCTTGCAAGGATATTGGATGGTGGTGGTTGTTTTGTGCTCATTATTATCAGAAAATTAATTGCATAAAATAACCAGATTAATTAGTAAATGTATCATGTAATTAACCAAAATGATTATGGTCTTTTAATCAAATTGGTCCTCCCACTAACTTAGCGAATCCTACACTTCCAAAGTAGAAAACTGAAATCCTAGTTGGATGGATTTCTAGTGGGTGATTGAATTCTTATAATTCTATTGATCATCCTCAGGTACATCCATTATTGGAATTACAATAAACTATAAGTGAGCAACTCCTTGCCCATCACATCTCATGTGAGGTTCAATCCTTTTGCTAGCCCCTAATGCTCAAAATCTCAGGTACATCCAATATTGACTTATCTTGCATTAGTTAAGTTGATCCCATTGAGCCAGTAATTATGCAAATAATTTTAATGTCCTCAGGTACATCCAATATTGGCCACCAAACCATTTACATATTTACAACATCTCATGCTTAACAATTATTCTTAAGAAGATCTCTTAAATTAATTGCATCTCATGCAACTATTTAAAATTTCTTAAAATAATTGCCCCAATGGAGGGCTTATGTTATAATTACTTTAATTATAGCATTTCCAACTTAATCATTTGTTTGGAAGATTTTATAGCCATCCTAATTACTATTAAGGTCTCACTTTGCACATTATCCATTTAGCATGCATATATCATATAATTGCACACATTCCCATACATCTCATGCATTCATGGATAAGCAGTAAATATGGTATGATCATGGACTTTCTAAGGGATTCAATTCTGAGCCACCAAGAATTGAATCAGGGCATTCCTAGGTGCATTTCATTCATTCATTTTACAAGAGTTGCTGAAGGAGTACATAATCAACACTTGATATTGAATTCCTCCCACTGGTCCCACCAATGCTCTTGACCTCCTTGAACTTCTTGCAATCCAATATTACATAGTAATCCTTGGCATACCAAGGTGAATTTACAAGAAATTAAATAAATGAAATTACAACCCAAAAATATTACAAACTTAATAATACATGCCCAAAATAAATTAAAATAAATTAATTAATTTACAATCCCAAAGAAACATAAAAGAAATAAATCCAATCACGTTGGTCTTTTATAGTCCATGATCATCCATCATGCATATCACTATTTAACAATTAAATAAAACATACATACTTATATTAAATTGAATATCTCATATTCAACTTAAAAATCCAGATTTGAATATGATTCAAATAAATTTAAAAATTCAGATTTGAATCTCATTCAAACAAATTTAAAAATTCAGATTTGAATCACATTCAAATAACTTCAAAAATTTAGATTTGAATCACATTCAAATATTTTTTAAAAAATCAGATTTGAATCACATTCAAATATTTTTTAAAAAATCAGATCTGAATTTTATTCAATCAATTTTAAAAAATCAGATTTAAATATGATTCAAACAACTTTAAAAATTCAGATTTGAATCACATTCAAACAACTTTTAAAATTCAGATTTGAATCACATTCAAACAATTTTTAAAATTCTGATTTGAATCATAATTTAATTGTGTGATAAAAACAACTAATTAAACACTTTAATTAGTCAAAGAATATGCCTTAGATCATACAACAATTGCAGAATTAAAAGCCAAACCTTGAACCACCCATGGAACCATTGTTGCCGTCACCAATGGTGGCTTCACCATGTGTGCCGCCACACCTCATGATCCAACCAGCAATGAATCTCTTGATCTCATGATCAAACACACAATTAAATTATATAATCAACAATCTAAATGGCAAATATAGTGGCTCTGATACCAATTGAAGGAACGGAAGCGTGAAAAACACAAGATTATACCATTGAATTCAAAAATTTTCACCTAGGGTCACATGCACCATGCAAGATTTATTTTTATCTATTTGATTTCAATGATAAACAACATATTAAAACTCTTTTAATATGTTTTTGGATCTGTATTTGCCATTTAAGATTTTAAAATTAATCAGATTAATTTTAGAACCCTAGATTAAATCAAGAACGATTACACTAACCTCTTGATGTCTTTGCAGATGTTCGCCTTTGAGATTCGTCTTCAGGACACCAGATGTTGTCCCTCTAGCTTGTCCACACCAAGAACACCTATGGCAGCCCTTGAACAGCTTCTAAAGCCTTTTCTATTAATTAGAAATTAAAGTTCTGCCTTTTAAGAGATTAGAGATGTAATCAGGACACTAGAAACAATTTCTAGTGTTCTTAATTCAAGAGATTGATGGCTAATCTCTTTGAATTGATGAGAGATGAAGAGAAATAGCTGGAGAGGCTCAAAGTGGCGTGAAAAATGAGAGGAGAGGCTGCTGGTTATGTTTTCTTTTCATAACCACACTTAAATAGCTAGGTTAACACATTAAACCCTAGCCACATGTCACCTTTTGATTAGCTCTAGGTTTAAGTGACCCAATCACATTGTGCCAAGTGTCAAACCTATATTTAATCTTGATTTTAATCATCTTACATGATTAAAAAACATTTGGCAAGCTTATGTGTTATGCCATGTGTCACCATCTCATGGTGCCACGTGTCACTCTGCAAAATGACCAAAATGCCCCTGTGTCTTAATTTTGAGTTCTTAACCCAAAATAATTATTTTCTTCTTCTAATTAATTTATATCAAATATAAATTAATTAATTAATCTCTATTAATTAATTTCTCATCAATTAAATTCATATTTAAACACTTTAAATATAAATTTAATTTATACTACATCCAATAATCTAGATTTGGTTTCAAGTCATGCTAGGGACTTTGCAATTTAATTGCAAACCAAATCTATTTAATTAATCAATTAAACTCTTTAATTAATTAATTAAATCATATTTAAATAGGTGATAACTTGTGTATGTGTGTGACTTACTAGGCTCATCACTAATTGGCAATGAGACATGATATCAACTCTTAATATCATCGAACTCTTTCTTACCATAAATGATTTCTCTAAATCATTTTATGAACCTCATAGACCATGGTTAACACCTAGCATAGCATGCCATGGCTACCCAATTAGTAATAAGATTTACCTTAAATGAACCTATAATCATATGTTACCATGCACTAGAATCTCTCTGTTACAAAATCCCAACTCAAGCTGGAGTCATGGTTTATGTCAAACTCCATTTGCTATGAATATTATGTTCTCTTTTAATTCCAGTTCTTGATTAAAAGATTTTTCTCATCGAAACTCTTTTACGAATAAATCTATCTGTCCTGGCCAGGAACTTGAAAACATCAAGAACAATTAAATGAACATAGGATTTTATCTCTATTTACTTAGAGGAACAGATTCCATCTTGATCAATACCTACCTCCATATATAACTAGTAGGAGCCAACAGATGCCCATATACCCATACACAGTACAAGTATGAAAGCGATCAAACTCAAACTACCTATATACAAGATAAGCTGCTATCTCGTGTCTAAAGATTATATGCACTGATATGATTTATGACAAAACATTGACAAGAGTAAACTCCATGTGCTTGTCATAAGTGTCACTGATTCGGCCTACTTATCATTTATAAGTGCCTATCATGTTTGTTATATGGCATGAGACTCACCATTCCATCTTATTTATATCTCATATAAATAACTTGGGAACAAACATGAATACAATCTTTCTAGATAAGTCATGTCCTTATTATGAAGTATCCTCGATTGTGAACCTATTTATGATACTTTGTGCTAGAAATATTGTCACTCATATTCTTAACAACTTAAGAATAATATTTCTAACAAAATATCAATGGACCTTTTCTATTACACATAAATATATTATGTAAACGGAAAAGTGGAAATGCCTTTTATTAATAAAATTATGTACAAGATACATACTAAATGATATGCTCTAGGGCATACTACTAACAATAGGTTCACAATCGAGGATACTTCATAATAAGGACATGAATTATCCAGAAAGATTATATTCATCGTTTGTTCCCAAGTTATTTATATGAGATATAAATAAGATGGAATGATGAGTCTCATGCCATATAACAAATATGATAGGCACTTATTCATGATAAGTAGGTCGAATCAGTGACACTTATGACAAGCATATGGAGTTTACTCTTGTCAATGTTTTGTCATAAATCATATTACTGCATATAATCTTTAGACCTGAGATAGCACAGTTATTTGGTATATAGGTGGTTTGAGTTTGATACTGCTTTCATACTTGTACTGTTTATTGGTATATGGGCTTGTGTTGGCTCCTACTAGTTATATATGGAGGTAGGTGTTAATCAAGATGGAATCTGTTCCTCTAAGTAAATAGAGATAAAATCCTATGTTCATTTAATTTTTCTTGATGTTTTAAGTTCCTGGCCAGGACAAATAGATTTATTCAGAAAAGAGTTTCTGATGAGAAAATCTTTTAATCAAGAACTGGAATTAAAAGAGAACATAATATTCATAACAAATGGGGTTTGACATAAACCATGATTCTAGCTTGAGTTGGGATTTTGTAACAGAGAGATTCTAGTGCATGGTAACATATGATTATAGGCTCATTTAAGGCAAATCTTATTACTGATTGGGTAGCCATAGCATGCTATGCTAGGTGTTAACCATGGTTTATGAGGTGCATAAAATGATTTAGAGAAATCATTTATGGTAAGAAAGAGTTTTGATGATATTAAGAGTTGATATCATGTCTCATTGCCAATTAGTGATGAGCCTAGTAAGTCACACACATACACAAGTTATCATCTAATTAAATATGATTTAATTAATTAATTAAAGAGTTTAATTGATTAATTAAATAGGTTTGGTTTGCAATTAGATTGCAAAGTCCCTAACATTACTTGAAACCAAATCCAGATTATTGGATGTATAGTATAAGATAATTTTATATTTAAAGTGTTTAAATATGAATTTAATTAATGAGAAATTAATTAATAAAGATTAATTAATTGATTTATATTTGATATAAATTGATTAGAAGAAGAAAAATAATTATTTTGGGTTGAGAACTCAAAATTAAGACACAGGGGCATTTTGGTCTTTTCACAGGATGACATGTGGCACCATGAGATGGTGACATATGGCATTACACATAAGCTTGCCAAATGTCTTTTAATCATGTAAGATGATTAAAATGAAGATTAAATATAGGTTTGACACTTGGCACAGTGTGATTGGGTCAATTAAACCTAGAACCAATCAGAGGGTGACATGTGGCAAGGGTTTCATGTGCTGACCTAGCTATATAAGTGTTGTTATGAAGAAAAAATAACACAACCAGCAGCCTCTTTCTTTGGTGCCACCACCCAAGAAGGTTTCTCTCTTCTTCATCTTCTTCTCTCATCTTTCCAAGGGATTAATAAACAATCTCTTGAATTAAAAATAGTAGAAATTGTTTCTAGTATCCTGTTTTTATCTTTAATCTCTTAAAAGGCAGAACTTGATTTTCTAAATAATAGAAAAAGCTTTAGAAGCTGTTCAAGGGCTGCCATAGGTGTTCTTGGTGTGGACAAGCTAGAGGGACAACATCTGGTGTCCTGAAGACACATCTCAAAGACGCAAATAGACTGCAGTGCATCAAGAGGTTAGTGTGTTTGTTCTTGATTTAATCTAGGGTTCTAAAATTAATCTGATTAATTTTAAAATCTTAAATGGCAAATACAGATCCAAAAACATATTAAAAGAGTTTTAATATGTTGTTTATCATTGAAATCAAATAGATAAAAATAAATCTTGCATGATGCATGTGACCCTAGGTGAAAATTTTTAAATTCAATGGTATAAACTTGATTTTTTCACGCTTTCGTTCCTTCAATTAGTATCAGAGCCACTTTATTTGCCACTTAGATTTTTGATTATATGATTTAATTGTGTGTTTTGATGATGAGATGATTTATCCATTGCTGGTTGCAATGGATGTGTGGAGGCATGCAAGAGAACACCTTCATGGTGCGCAAGGTTTGTGGCTTCATGGGTGGCTCAAGGTTTGGCTTTTTAATTTGCAATTGTTGTATGATCTAAAAGCTCATTCTATGTCTAATTAAATTGTTTAATTACAATTTCAATCACACAATTAAATTTTGATTCAAATTAGAATTTTAAAAATTGTTTAAATGTGATTCAAATATGAATTTTAAAAGTTGCTTGAATGTGATTCAAATCTGAATTTTTAAAGTTGTTTGAATCATATTTAAATCTGATTTTTTAAAGTTGTTTGAATAATATTCAGATCTGAATTTTTAAAAATTGTTTGAATGTGATTGAAATCTGATTTTTTAAAAATTATTTGAATGTGATTCAAATCTGAATTTTTAAGGTTATTTGAATGTGATTAAAATATGAATTTTTAAATTTATTTGAATGAGATTCAAATTTGAATTTTTAAATTTGTTTGAATTCTAATGAAATCTAAATTTTTAAGTTGAATATGAGATATTCAATTTAATTTAAGTATGTATGTTTTATTTAATTGTTAAATAGTGATATGCATGATGGATGATCATGGACTATAAAAGACTAATATGATTGGATTTATTTCTTTTATGTTTCTTTGGAATTGTAAATTAATTAATTTATTTTAATTTATTTTGGGTATGTATTATTAAGTTTGTAATAATTTTTGGATTTTAATTTCATTTATTTAAGTTCTTGTAAATTCACCTTGGTATGCCAAGGATTACTATGTAATATTGGATTGCAAGAAGTTCAAGGAGGTCAAGAGCATTGGTGGGACCAGTGGGAGGAATTCAAGATCAAGTGTTGATGGTACTCCTTCAGCAACTCTTGTGAAATGAATGAATGAAATGCACCTAGGAATGCCCTAATTCAATTCTTGATGGCTCATAATTGAATCCCTTAGAAAGTCCATGATCATACCATATTTACTGCTTATCCATGAATGCATGAGATGTATGGGAATGTATGCAATTATATGATATATGCATGCTAAATGGATAATGTGCAAAGTGAGACCTTAATAGTAATTAGGATGACCATAAAATCTTCCAAACAAATGATTAAGTTGGAAATACTATAATTAAAGTAATTATAACATGGGCCCTCCATTGGGGCAATTATTTTAAGAAATTTTAAATAGTTACATAAGATACAATTAATTTAAGAGATTTTCTTAAAAATAATTATTAAGCATGAGATGTTGTAAATATGTAAATGGTTTTGTGGCCAATATTGGATGTACCTGAGGACATTAAAATTATTTGCATAATTACTAGCTCAATGGGATCAACTTAACTAATGCAAGATAAGTCAATAATGGATGTACCTGAGATTTTGAGCATTAGGGGCTAGGTAAAGGATTGAACCTTACATGAGATGTGATGGGCAAGGAGTTGCTCACTTATAGTTTACTGTAATTGCAATAACGGATGTACCTGAGGATGATCAATAGAATTATAAGAATTCAATCACCCACTAGAAATCCATCCAACTAGGATTTCCATTTTCTACTTTGGAAGTGTAGGATTTGCTAAGTTAGTAGGAGGACCAATTTGATTAAAAGACCATATTCATTTTGGTTAATTACTTGATACATTTACTAATTAATATGGTTATTTTCTGCTGTTAATTTTCTGATAATAATGAGCACAGAACAACCACCACCATCCAATATCCTTGCAAGCATACTTGATCACAATAGGTTGACAGTACCTAATCTCTCTGATTGGCTAAGAAATTTGAAACTTGTCCTAAACCTTGAACATATAGGATATGTTCTAGATTCAAATATTCCTGGTCTCTTACCTCCAGAGGCCACTCCAGAGGAACATGAAACTTTGGACAAGTGGAAGGAGCATGATATGAGAGCTAAGTGTTACATGCTTCCTTCTATGTGTAATGAGTTACAGAAGCAGTATGAGAATAGTAGGTGAGCATAGTAGGAATGCTAGGTATGAGATATCTAGGCAGCTATTCCACATGAGGATGTCTGAGGGACAGAATGTTGGGAATCATGTCCACAAGATGATTCGGCTGATTGAGCAGTTGGAATATCTTGACTTCAACATGGATTTCCAACTACAGACGGATTTGATCCTTCAGTCCCTTCCTGAGTCTTTTGGGAATTTTGTGACAAATTTTCATATGACTAAACAGGAATGCACCTTAGCTGGTTTACTCAACATGCTGACTATTGCCCAGAAGAATATGCCGGGCAATAAAGGAAAAGAGGTAGCTTTGATTGCATCTTCTTCTGCTGGAAAGTCCAATAAGAAGAAGGGCAATAAGAAAAAGAAACCTCAGATTCCTGGTCCTTCTAAGAAAATAGCTAAACAGAAAGGGAAGACTAAAGTTGATGGAGGCAAAGGAAAGTGTTTCCACTGCTAGAAGGATGGGCACTAGAAAGGGAACTGCCCAGAGTATCTTGCTTCTCTGAAGGACGAGAAAGACAAACCTTCAGAAGGTATGTCCATATCTTGTTATTTAGATTCTGATGATACTCATAGTTCATCTACAGCTTAGGTTTTAAATACTGGTGCCAGTTCTCACATTTCTAATGATATGCAAGAACTAGCAAATAGTAGCAGTTTGCGTTCTCAAGATGTTAGAGTCCGGATTGGCAATGGTTCAACTGTTGAAGCTTTAGCCATAGGATCTAAATCTTTTTACATGTTTGGACATGTTCTGTGTTTGGATAATATTTTATATGTACTAAATGCTTTTAAGAACATCATTTCTATATCTAATTTGACTAGAAATGGCTATGAATTTCAATTCACAGATGATGTTTTCAATATTTATTTTGAAAATAAATATATTGGTTCGGGTTATATGAATGAAGGTCTTTATTATTTAGATAATAATGACAAACACAAAATGAATGCAAGTGATCTAAATGAATGCAATGCCATGGTGAAAACCAACTCAAGTTCAAAATATATTTGGCACTTAAGGTTATGTCATGTTGCAGAAGATAGGATTGCAAAATTGGAGAAAATGGGGATTCTATCCTCATTGGGCTCTGAGCCTACTCCAACTTGTGAATCTTGCCTTCAGGGCAAAATGACTAGATCACCCTTTGTTGGACAAGGGCTAGAGGCTGAAAATATTTTGGAGCTAATACATAGTGATGTATGTGGTCTATTTAAGGAAATGGATAGAGACGGTTTTCATTACTTTATTACCTTTACTGATGATAAATCAAGGTTTAGGTATTTGTATTTGATGAAATACAAACATGAATCCTTTGAAAAGTTCAAAGAATTTAAATCTGAAGTAGAAAATCAAACAGGAAAGAGTATTAAAGCTCTTCGATCAGATCGTGGAGGTGAATATTTAAGTACTGAATTTGATGAATACTTGAGAGAGCACGGCATTGTTTCCTAGCTGACTCCTCCAGGAACGCCACAGCTGAATGGTGTATCTGAAAGGAGAAATCATACCCTATTGGATATGTTACGTAGTATGATGAGCTATACTAATATGCCAATCTCCTTTTGGGGATTTGCATTAGAATCAGCTTTGTATATTCTGAATAGAATTTCATCAAAATTAGTTTCTTCCACACCTTATGAGATATGGCATGGAAGAAAACCAAGTCTTAAACATGTTAAGATTTGGGGTTGTCCAGCTTTTATAAAAAAGCTGAACACTGATAAATTGAAAACCAGATCAGAAAAAGGTCGATTTGTTGGATATCCAAAATATAGTTTTGGATATTATTTTTATTTGCCTACATCACAAAAGGTTGTGGTGACTAGAGATGCCACATTTCTTGAATAATAGTTTGTTCAAGAAGGAGGCAAAGGAAGGCAAATAGAGTTGGAATTGGAGAATTTTCACCAATCAATAGATCAAATGGATATAGATCCATCTAGTCAACCTACACTCGTTGATGAAACATCTACAGCTATTCCTCGTAGAACAACCAGTGTGTCTCATCCACCAGTGAGATATGGTTTCCTTCATAAAGAAGAACAAGAGTTGTCTACTCATGAAGAAGTAGATCATGGAGATGATCCACTCACCTATGAAGAAGCTATATCAGATATAGACTTTTCAAAATGGATTGATGCTATGAAATCTGAGATTGATTCCATGTATAAGAATCAAGTTTGGAATCTTGTTGACCCACCTGAAGGTATTGTATCTATAGGGAATAAATGGGTTTTCAAGAAGAAAATTGGTTCAGATGGAAAGGTAGAGACCTATAAGGCAAGGCTAGTCTCAAAAGGGTTTCGCCAAAGGCAAGGAATCGACTATGAGGAGAAATTCTCGCCTGTTGCCATGCTTAAATCAATTAGGATTCTATTAGCAATAGCTGCATACTATGATTATGAGATTTGGCAGATGGATGTCAAAACAGCTTTTCTCAATGGATACATTGAAGAGAACATTTTCATGGAACAACCTAGGGGTTTTGAATCCCAAGATGGTTCCAAGGTATGCAAGCTAAAGCGATCCATTTATGGGTTGAAGCAAGCTTCGAGGAGTTGGAACATCCGCTTTGATGAAGCCATTAAATCCTTTGGTTTTATCGAAAATGAGGATGAGCTATGTGTATATAAGAAGCTTAGTGACAGTGCTATCACTTTCCTTGTCTTATATGTGGATGACATACTATTGATGGGTAATGACACAGGTATGTTGACAACTATAAAGGTATGGTTGTCAAATACATTCTCCATGAAAGACTTAGGGGAGGCAATCTATATTCTTGGGATTCGCATCTATAGAGATAGAGTGAAAAGAATAATTGGTTTATCCCAAAGTCTATACTTGGAAAAGGTGTTAAAGAGGTTTAACATACTTGATTCCAAGAAAGGATTGTTACCAGTGAGACATGATATCCATCTTTCTAAAGAGATGTCTCCAAAGACACCTGAAGAAAGAGATAAGATGGCCAGGATTCTATATGCTTCATCTATTGGAAGTTTAATGTATGCAATGTTATGTACGAGGCCGGATATCCCATATGTTGTTAGTTTGACTAGCAGGTATCAATCCAATCTAGGTTTGGAACACTAGATAGCTGTTAAGAATATCCTTAAGTACTTGAGAAGAACTAAGGATTTATTCTTGATAGATGGAGGTGGAGACTTGCAATTGGATGGTTATACTGATTCTGATTTCCAATTAGATATCAATGATAGAAAGCCAACCTCTGGATATGTGTTCATTTGTAATGGAGGTGCAGTTAGTTGGAAGAGTTCCAAATAAAGCATGACTGCAGATTCCACTACTGAGGTTGAGTATATTACTGCATTAGAAAATCAAGTTCTGCCTTTTAAGAGATTAAAGATGTAAACAAGACACTAAAAATAATTTCTATTATTTTTAATTCAAGAGATTGTTTGTTAATGGTATTTGTACTGTTTGTATTTTGTAATTAAACTTTTATTTTCTCATGTATAGTTGAAACTCATGCAATAAATTTTGGTATTAATGCAAATGTTTGTAATTTGTGTTTATAAATGAAAATGTAGTATTTATTGTGATTTGTACATAATTATCATGTGAAATAAATGAATGATAAATAGAAGAATTTTTGAGAAATGGTTGAGAAATATTGAGATTATGTTGATAAAATGGAGTTTGAGAATGATTGAAAATGTATTGGAAGTGTTTTTCACAGGTTCCGAAGAACTATTTCTCCATTTTTAGTCGGTACTCTACCGGATTTTCTATAAAATTTTTGAAACCTCAAATAAATTTATAATTTCAATAAATGACTTAAATGAGTCAAATTTCTCAAATTGCATTTCATCACCATAAAGAAATAAATTAAGGATAAAAATAATTGAGATAAAATATGGTGTTTTGGTACACTGTGTGGCATATCTTACTCCGCTACACTATAGACGAGTAAGGAGCATCACATGAATGGTTTGATATAACTTTGAATGTGAATATTAAGGTCCACAAACACTATAAGTTAGTGGACATCAATCACAAAAAAATATTGAACAAATATGAACCATTCATACTTGCTTCACAAGTTGAACAAGTGGTTTACATCCATTATCTAAGCTTGAAATGAGCCAAGGCTAACTGGTATGCAGTGTGTAAAGTGAAGCCTAGGGCTATTGTTGTATGCCTCAAACAAACGTAACAGAGCCAATATCTGACTAAGCATTCCAAGATGAAGCAGTACAAGTGTGACACCCCTTACCTGTCTACAGTGTAGCCGTGCAAGATATGCCACACCGTGTGTCGGAGCACCAATTCATATTTCCATTACAATTTACCCTTTTTAATTCATTTATTTACAATTTTTGATTAATCTGAATTTTCTGCAAATTTTATAGAAAATTCGACAGAGTGCTGACTGTAAATTGGAAAAACGGTTCTTCTGAATATGTTAAAAACAATTTCAATATAATCATAATTTCAATCTCAGTCAACCACCAACATATTTTCAACAATTTCTCAAATGACTGCAATATCTCAAATTTCAATTTGTTTCAAATCATACTCAATTCAATAAAAAGTGCTCAAATTTATTACTAAACATGGTTCATAGATAATTACATCAAAAGCATAATTACATGAGTTTATAATATACATTATAAAAGTTTACAAAATACAAAATATTAAAAGTAGCCTAATGTCCTACCAATGCACTGCAAATGTGAGGTGACTCTGGACTCTGTGTTCAGATCTAAAATTTCACCCGGTCTGAGGTCTGTTGGACTCCCCAGCTATGTCTTCAGTACCTGCGCGTGGCAAAAGCGACGCTCTAAGCAATTCTGCTTAGTGGTGACAATATAAAATAAAATGACTAAAATAAAATAAATATGCAAAATGTATATTTACATTTTATGTAGACTCAATTTGGCATTTATTGCAGGATTATTTGATTAAGATTTGGAAAGATTTATTTGACTGCCCAAGTAACCTATACTAGTCGACTGGACTGGATAAACGGGTAAACTGGCACTAGATACCAAGTACCTCGTGCCATCACGCCATCGATCACATTGTGTCTCCCGGTGTGCAACAGAACAGCTAACAAGCTGTAATAATTATGAAGGATAAAACCCAAGTGTAACAACTCAATCAACATAGCCAAAGGCTATTATATCACAGAATGGCACGTGAGGCCATAAAACACAGAATGGAATGAAGCCATATGCAGTACTGCTAACAGAACCGTATTGGCATGCCAACCTATCCAAACCAATCTTGCTAGATATACTAGGGCATGTTACACTTTTAAATTGTACAATTCTTGAAATTTAAGTTTAGGTGTTACTATTCATTTCATTAGTTAACAAAACTGTTGACTTTTGCATAGACAATAGGTACATTGGTTTTAATACTCTCAACATACCACATTTTTCATTCTAAAATTGTTAGTATTGGTTGCCAATACCATTTCTAAGCTTAGTGTTAGTTGTTCAAAATTTTTAGATTTCAAGTCTTGTATTTACTGTTCCATTAGTCATTTTTACAGTGGGAATTTGGCAAAGCTGCCAGCATGAAAGTTGTTTCTTATTGTGTTTAGTTACATTTCTTTTTTTGAATCACTCTATTTGGAGTTTTGTAGCTCAAGTTATGGTCTAAATACCATAACTGGCCGGATTGCCAACTTCCCAGATTTTCTGGACTGACCAAATCTATAGTGTTTTGTGCATTGACTGTAGGTCACTTTTTGAACATGTTATGGTCAAAATATGGGTTAGGTTTCTTCATGAAAGTTGTAGGTATATGTCTCAGCTATTTGTTGGTAAACTTTCAAGTCAATTGGACCTTTCTACACTGAGTTATGATTAAATGAATAAACACTGTTCATTTGATCATTTTGCCCAGGTAGAATGCAGGTCACCCGGATTAGGGCAATCTTTAGGTCAATTTGGTTTGATTTTCTGGGCATGGTTTCTTCACCAACGTTGTGCCATTATGTGTCTAGTTTCATGTCCAATTGTCCTTGCACTAATTGAACCTCTACAACTCCAGTTATTGCTGTCCAAACCTGCTAGACTCATGCCTAGTCCTATAGGTCACCAAGGGCAGTCACACTAACTTCAATTCCCACTAAACAAACCACTTCATTTCTTATTCACACATAGCCAAATGGTCAGTAATTGACCATTAAAACTCTCTTTCACCAAATACATGAACAAAGTCTCAATTTGGGTCCAAACCCTAGCCCTACCATTTCAGATTTTTGCATTCACTTGTACTTCACTATCCTAATCAATATATTAGTTTTAAGGGCAGCTAGAGTACCACTTCCATTCAAAGAAATCTTCAAAACCATACCTATCCCAAAGCAGCTGAAATTTTAAGAAAGGCATACATGTGATATTTTTTTCAATTTTCTTGTAAATTTGTATTGCACACCACTCCTTCAACATGAATTAAAAGAGAGAGATTAAGTTTGGTCACCAACCTTTAATGGAGCTAATCTCAAGCTTATAAGAACTCTTCTTTTACACTTCATTTTGCTCCCAAAAGCTTCACCAAGCTGAAATATCAAGGTTTTATGTTGCTAAGTTAGGGTTTTGTTGAGAGATGACTAAGGAAAGGAAGCTTTGGTAAATAAAAAATGGAGGAGTGAGGGAGAAAGTATGGAACGTTTTGAAGAAGGGAGAGGGCTGCTGGTTTGTTCCAGATTTCTGCCCTTTTTTCTTTCTTTTTAATGTATTTTAATTGTGGTTCTTTTTTTTTATTAGCCATAGGATTTAATTACCTCATGCTTACATAAGCATTAGGTAATAAATCCCATTTATTTTCATTTTTTTCCTTTCTCTTGCTATTCATTTTTAATAAAATTTTCATCAATATTTGTTTATATTTTATGTCATATAATTACCTTACATAAATGGACAAGTTGGTCAAAAATCATCTCTGAAACAAAATGACCAAAATGCCCTTCGTTTGGCTTAACGAGCTAAAATTGTGTGTACTGATTGAAAATTTTTTCTAAGCCTTTTCTTGGCATTCTAATGCCATAGAATCCTCAATGACTCTTCTATAGATTCCCAAAAATTATTTTATGAATTTTCTCCTGGGTTTAGGGCTCCTAGTTGCGAGGACCGTAACTTCCCACTGGGTTACCCATCGCTAGGGCTCCAACTCATTTAACATGGTTGTATTTTATTTCTAAAATTTTTCTTTAATTTTTCTTACACTTATTTGAGTTATTTATGACTCCTCACTCTAGTCTAAATATTTTCCAGACGTTCTAGCTATCTAGACCGACACCGGTCACTAGAACAGTAGAATGTGCAGAATTGCTACAGTGAAGGTGTTACAATTCTTCCCCTCTAACAAAAATTTCGTCCTCGAAATTTATCTGATGCAAACAGTTGTGGGAACTGTTGCCTCATTGTCTCTTCACTTTCCTAAGTTGCCTCCTCAGTATTATGGTGCCTCCAAAGTACTTTCACCAATGGAATTTGTTTATTCCTTAGTTCCTTCACTTCCCGAGCCAGGATCTGTATAGGTTCTTCTGTATATGTCAAATCTGGTTGGATTTCAATCTCTTCCATGGAGATGACATGTGAAGGGTTTGAGCAGTATCATCTTAGCATAGACACATGGAATACATTATGGATCTTATCTAGTTCTAGTGGTAAAGCTAGCCGATACGCCACTGGTCCCACACGTTCAATAACTTCATATGGGCCAATGAACCTAGGGCTTAACTTACCCTTTCTTCCAAACCTCAGTACTTTCTTCCATGGTGAGTCTTTGAGAAACACTTTGTCGCCAACTGCATACTCTATCTCTTTTCTCTTCAAGTTGGCATAAGATTTTTGTCTATCTGAGGCAACCTTCAAATTTGCTTTGATTATCTTCACTTTCTCCTCAATCTGTTTCACCAGGTCTGGTCCTACTAGCTTATCTTCACCCAATTCAGTCCAACATACTGGGGTTCTACACTTCCTCCCATACAGTGCTTCATACGGGGCCATTTGAATAATAGCTTGGTAGCTATTGTTATATGCAAATTTTGCCAATAGAAGATATATATCCCAACTCCTCTCAAACTCAATAACATAACTCCTCAGCATGTCCTCTAGGATCTGGGTTACTCATTCCAACTGTCCATCTGTCTGAGGATGAAAAGCCGTGCTAAAGTGGAGCTGTGTGCTCAAGGCTTCTTGCAACTTTTTCTAAAATCTCGATGTAAACCTTGGGTCTCGATCAGATATGATGGAAAGTGGGATTCCATGCAGTCTAACTATCTCACTGATATATAATTCTGCTAGCTTCTCCAGTGAGTAGTCAGTCCTAACTAGCAGAAAATATGCTGACTTCGTCAATCTATCCACTATCACCCATACCGCATCATGCTTCTTCTGGGTGAGAGGTAGACCACTAAAATAATCCATAGTGACCTGATCCCATTTCCATTCAGGTATGCTTATAGGCTGTAGCAATCCTGATGGAACTTTATGTTCTGCTTTAACTTGCTGACATGTCAAACACTTAGTCACGTAGTCAGTTATATCCCTCTTCATACCAGGCCACCAATAATGAGGCTTCAAATCATTATACATTTTTATGCTTCCCGGGTGCATAGCATAAACACTAGTGTGTGCTTCTTTCAAAATACTAGTCTTCAGTTCCCCATCATTTGGTACACACACTCTTCCTCTGTAGTATAGACACCCATCTGCTTTCACCTCATAATCAGTTTCATTTCCCTTTGGAATTTTACCCACAATAGCCATTAATTTTTCATCTGCCTTCTGCCCATCTTATATCTGCTGTAGCAGGTATGGCCTCACTTGTAACTCATCCAAAATAGCTCCATTTTGAGCTAGGGACAGATGGGCATTTAGTGATCTTAAAGCTGTGATGGATTTTCTACTTAGAGCATCAGCAACTACATTTGCCTTCCCAAGATGGTAATCTATCACACAATCATAGTCCTTTAGGAACTCAATCCATCACCTTTGTCTAAGATTGAGCTCCTTTTGGGTTGGCAAATGTTTTAGACTTTTGTGGTCTGTATAGATATAGCATTTTTCACCATACAAATAATGCCTCCATATCTTTAATGCGAAAATAATTGCTGCTAACTCCAGGTCATGAGTAGGGTAGTTCTGTTCATGTGGCCTTAACTGCCTAGAAGCATAGGCGACCACTTTCCCCTCTTGCATCAATACATACCCTAACCCATTTTGTGAGGCATCACTATAGACCACAAAGTCTTTTCTTGACATTGGCTGTATTAACACTGGTACTTCTGTCAACATAGCCTTTAGCCTCTCAAAACTAGCTTGGCACTTATCATTCCAGTCAAATTTCACATTTTTGTGTAACAACTTGGTCATTGGAGCAGCTATGAGAGAGAACCCTTTCACAAATCTTCTGTAATACCAAGCTAGCCCCAAGAAACTTTTGATCTCAATTGTATTTCTGGGAGGCTTCCATTCCATCACTGCTTCTATCTTTTTGGGATCCACTCTAATCCCTTCAGCTGATATTATATGTCCAAGGAAGGAGATTTCACTTATCCAAAAGTCACACTTGGACAAATTAGCATACAGCTTCTTTTCTCGCAAGGTTTGCAAAACAATCCTCAAATGTTCATCATGTTCTTCCCTAGTCTTCGAATACACCAGAATATCATCAATAAAGACCACTACAAACCGATCTAAATATGGATGGAAGATACGGTTCATAAGGTCCATAAAAGCTGCTGGTGCATTTGTTAACCCAAACGACATCACTAGGAATTCATAATGTCCATACTGGGTTCTGAATGCAATTTTGACACATCTGCATCCTTTACCCTTAACTGATGATACCCTGATCTGAAATCAATTTTTGAAAATACACCGGCTCCCTTTAACTGATCAAACAGATCATCAATTCTAGGCAACGGATATTTATTCTTCACAGTTACTTTATTCAACTGTCGGTAATTAATGCATAATCTTAAGGTTCCATCCTTTTTCTTCACAAATAGCACCGGAGCTCCCCATGGTGACACACTAGGGCATATGAACCCCTTATCAAGTAGCTCCTGCAACTAAATCTTCAACTCCCTCAATTCAGTGGGTGCCATCCTATAAGGAGCAATAGAAATTGGTGTTGTACCCGGCATTACTTCAATAGCAAATTCGACTTCCCTTTCTGGTGGTAAACTAGGCAATTCTTCAGGAAACACATCTAGGAAGTCTCTTACTGTGGGTATATCATACAGGTTTGGCTTAGCTTGCCTAGTATCAACCACATGTGCTAGGTAAGCTTCACAGCCTTTTCTCATCAATCTTCTTGCAACTGTGGCTGAGATAACATTGGACAGGAAATCTTTCCTTTCACCCACAGCTGAAATCTCATTTCCCTCATGAGTTTTCAGAGAAATCCTCTTCAATTTGCAATCAACTATTGCCTGATGACGTGACAACCAGTCCATTCCCAAAATCACGTCAAACTCGTAGAAGGGTAATTCAATTAGGTCTGCCGAGAATTCATACCCTTGAATCATTAACAGGCAACCTTTATACACCTTATTCACTACCACACTATGGCCTAGTGGATTTGTGACCAGAATATCTTGATCACTCTCCTCTACTAAAACTCCCCTCTCTACGGGTAGTTTGATGCAGATGTATGAATGAGTGGATCCTAGATCCACCAATGCATGCACAGATGAGTTGTAGAGGGAAAACGTACCCCTGATGACATCCGAGGCATATTGGTCCTCCTGAGCTCTTATGGCATAAGCTCTGGCAGGTACTCTAACCTCTGGCCTCTCAGCTGATTCATATGCAGGCTGTAACACCCCTATGTTTGGTAGTGCGTTATACTGTTCCTGTGACCAGTGTTGTCCGGATGGCTAGGATGCCTAGAACTACACTTAGATATTAATGAGGAGACATAAAATAATGAAATACGAGAAAAGAAAATACAAGAAAAACAAAGGAAAAATAATAGCAATGAAATATAACCAAGTTAAATGAGCCGAGAACCCTAGCGATGGGTGACCGCACCGGGAAGTTGCGGCATGGACTGTTGACTAGCCCTGGACTACGGGGAACCCTGAAAAATATTTTTAGGACTTAAATAAATATCTATTGAAGTGTAAATACCATTAGAAATATCAAAGAAAAATTAATTAATTAGTACAAAGAAAAGTGAGAAATTAAGAAAACGACAAAACCCGGTATTGCCGAAAAATCGGGAATGCAATCCAAATAGGGGCATTGTGGTCATTTGACACCCCCGAGTTGTCTTTTGACCTAAATGTTCATTAAAAATATATGATATTACATTTGGAAAATGTCATGAAAAATTAAATTGGTGTTACCTAATGTAAATAGCTAATGTTAGGAGCTTAATGTGGGAATAAGGAAAGTTATGATTAAATAAACATTAAATCTAACTTAGCGCTCCACTCACTCACCAAAGTGGACCACTTAATCTTCATCTTGGGCAGAATATTCATCATCTTCTTCAACCTAGAACCAGCCGAAAGTGGTCTTGAGAGAACCTCCATTGCGGTCCACTTGAAAGCTCCATGCAAGCTTGATCTAAGCTTCTTTCTTTGCACTTCCCTTCATTAAAAGTTGTCCATACACCTTGGGTAGTAGATAGGCAACAAGAAGACCAAGTTTTAGAGAGGTTTTGAAGAGTTTCCAAAGTGGTAAGTAGGTATTTTTGATGCTTGCTTCATTAAAGTTTGTGTGGATGTTATGGGTACTTGAATTGTGGAGAGATTTTTGGAGTTTGATGTTTAAAGGGAGATGTGTATTTTTTGCAGCCATGGAAACTCCTTAAGGGCAGTTTGTTCTTCCTTGTAAATGGTAGATTAAATGTTGATGAAGTGTTTATGTGTGTAGGAATAAGTTAGGTGATGTATATTAGATGTATGTGAATGTATACTTGATTTTGGAAGCTTGGAAATTTATTCAAGGAGAGGTATGAATCGGCAGCTTGAAGTGTGAACCAAAATATGTTATTTCATGGTTTGGTTTATGGAATATTATTGTTGAATTATGGTACTTGTTATGGCAGCTTGTGTATGTGTATAAGGGTTTGAGTTTGGACATGTAAATGAGCTAAGTTATGTGATTAAATTGTTGTAATTTGAACTTGGAAAATTCTAGACTATAATGTGCATATTGACTGTAGTTATAAGCTGCCAAAATAACCAAAAATGTGAAGTAAAATGTGTTTAGGTTATGGTACAAACCAGAATTGGCATGAATGTGTAGCTAGGTAATGTTAAATGTGTCCTTTGATGAGCGATGAAAAAAATACAATAGAGCAGTTTATGTTTTGGACTTAGAACTTTAAGTGTGTGGCTCCAATTGGTATGAGACCAATTGGAGGTGAAACTAGGCACAAAATGTGCCAACTTTTATGAAGGAAGTTTACCAAAATTCTGCTTGGAAGGTAACTTAAAAAATGACCAAATCCAGATTAGTGCATTTAAGGCCTGAAAATTGACCATTTGGGCAGCAGGTAGTTTTTTTGCCATAACTCACCCAAACAGGTCCAATTGACCTAAAATTTTTACCATGAATAGTTTAGACCTATATCTACAAGTCTTATGAAGACACCAAAGCCCAGAAATGACCATAAGCAAGTCAAATAGCTTGCACAAGTTCAGGTCCAAAAAATGGCTGAACCTAAAATGACCTAAAGTGACCAATTTTGATGCATTTTGACCAGCAATAGTAAAATGACCATAACTTAGTCTAGTAAACTCAGAATGACCTAAAATTTTGCCCCGCGTGCAATAAGACATAGATCTACAAATTTGTAGTTTTGACCGAAACCGGAAAACCGAGGGAACTAAGTCGTTCGGCTAGGTCAAATTAGTATACCGAAATCCGAAAAATTACAATAAAACGCAATATACATGGAAATGAATTGGGTAACATGTACCAATACTAAAAGGCTACAAATATGACTTATTGGTAACAATAAAACCTAATTCACCTAGAATGCATCGAGGGTCGACATCTTAGGTTGACTAAGGGATTAATAGAATTCAATAAATTAAGTATTAATCCTTATTCTTGGAAACAGTTTAAATGAGTATTGAAACACTTCAAATTGTGTTTCTCAGTTAACAAAGACTCAGGGAAAGGGAAGGAAACACTAAGTCAGAGCCAAGAGACAGTTATCAGAGGTTTGTGCACAACAGTTATTTCTTTTGAATTTTTCAATTGAAATAAATTATGACTATTTGTATATTATTGTTTTAAATTGTGGAAATGTGTTTGAATGGATACTTATTGCTTGAAAAGCATTGTAAATGGTTTGAAACTGTGAAAAATTGTTTGAATGATATTTGATGGATACTTATTGATTGAAAAGTATTGTAAATAGTTTGAAATCACATCTATCATGTATATTGATTGAATTCCTCGCTAGCTTGTCAAGTGGGACGAATTGAATTCCCTCTCTAGCTGAAGTGTTGAGGTGTATGCCTGTTGAGGACGAATAGAATGAGTACTCATATTTTTGCTAGCTATCTATGTTATTCCTCATTTGCCATCGGCTTTTGGGGCGAATTGAATTCCTCATTAGCCATCAGCTTTTGGGACGAACTGAACTTTGAAACATGATTAAGCTGTATGTGATTTATTGATATGTATTGTGAGATTGTGAAATGGAGTTTAAATTCTTATTGACATTCACTATCTTTTGAATTTAACCATGTTCTGATTTATTGTGATATTGTGAAATGGAGTTTAAATTCTTTATGATATTCATTGTCTTTGAATTTAACTATGGTTTTAAGTATCCACTATTTGTATGACTTATGAACTGTGAATTAAAGTTGTATTTGGCTAATGTTGTGCACCACTGGGACAATGTCTCAGCGATAGCTTTTCATTGCTGTCGCAGGTAGACAGACTGACAGGGTAGCAGACTAGGCTGCTAGGGCAACACTCAGAGATCATCGGGTATATTGAGTCTACCATATTTTGCATTTTGTATTGTAATGTATGTTCACTGTATGCATATAGTATATTTGGTTTTGAGCAGTTGTAAATTAAAATTGTACATTGAAGTTGTAAAATAAATTGTGAATTATTTTGGCTTGAAAAATTGTACTATATTTCTTTTATCTCAGCCTTTGGAAATATTGAAAAATTATTATGGATTTGAGTTGAGAAAAATATTGTGTTGATTAACTGTTGGAGTTTGAGATTGAGAAATATATTTGAAGTGCTTTATACAGGTTTTTGAAGAACTGTTTTATTCAAAATACAAATGGTGCTCTGCCAAAATTTTTACAGAAATTACTAATAATTCAAATGTGTTAGTTGTTTCCCTTCAGTTCAAAAAAAAATTTTAACACCTGCAAATCGTGCTCACCACTGTAAAAACAAGTAAGAAAAGTTTTAAAATCCCTTGTAGTGTATTTAATGGGTTATCAGTAGACGAAGTTGGTAATTCATTAGGTATACTACGGGATCATGTTATGCCTTACATAGGGGTACGGTGTGGCATGTTTTAGTGGTATCAGAGCTAGCTTTTAAATTATGTTTTGACCTGTAATTTGAAAATTCTTTCTTTATAGTATAACTGCTCAATGTCATTGTTTGATACATACAGTACATTACATTATAAATATGCACTAATGGGAGGAAATATCCTTATGTTATTTGTTCAGGAGGTCTAAGATCCTCGCATTCACTATGGAAGAGGGTGATCGTTCAGTCGATCAATCTATAGAGGCTAAGGTGCAAGGGGATGCTGACCCTACACAATGTCGATGGTTCAAAGACACCCCATGATACCACGATTTCTGCTCGGTTGCTTAGCAGATTGCTGCAATGTTTCAACAAATGGCTGGTAATGTGCCTACTCAAGTCCCAATACAGACACCAGTGGTACAGCCATAATCTTCTGCTAGGCAGTATAACAAATTAATGAAATATGGGGCTACAGAGGTCAAGGGGATAGTAGATCCCCTAGAGGCAGAACAGTGGTTAGAGAGAATGGATAGGGTATCCAAGAAGCTACATTGTACAGAGGAGCTCAGATTTGAATACTCAGTATCTCTGCTACAGGGAGATGCATATGACTGGTGGAAAACCATTCCCCACAGTCTGGTAGAACCTGCAATGCTAACATGGAGTGATTTTCTATGGGAGTTCAAACAAAAATATGTCCCTGATGCTTATGTAGACCAGAAGCTGCAATAGTTCCTAAGTCTGAAACAGGGGAGTAGATCAATGACTGAATATGAAAGAGAATTTTCCCGCCTAAACCATTATGCAGTAAGTCTACTTGCTACCAGCAGGGAGAGATGTAAGAGGTTTGAAACTGACTTGAAGCCCAGTATCAGATTACAAGTGGTCAGATTCAAACATAACAACTTCTCTGAACTTATTTCTCAAGCCCTAGAGTTAGAAAGAATTGAATCCGAAGCAGCCCCTTAGAAAAAGAAATCAGAGAAGTCAGAAAAAGAAGGAAAGTCAGTAGAACAGAGTTCCAGTGGTCCTACTGGAAAGAGGAAGAACCATGGGGGAAACAGCAGAGGTGGTAAGAAGTCCGGTAGGGGAAGATATTCAGGACAGAAACCTCCTCTATCTGGTCAGCAGAGTACCAGAGGTTCCTAGCCTCCCCGCCAATGTGAAACTTGTGGAAGAAATCATGGTGGGATATGCTACAAGGCTATTGGAGCCTGTTATAACTGTGGAGGCATAGGACACTTTGCCAAGGACTGCACCAGTACTCGCAGAGTTGGACCACCTCCTACTACTACTGAAGGGTCAGTTTAGAGCCCTGTCACCAGAAGTTCACAACCACCCAGTAGAGGTAGAGGCAGGGGTAGAGGTAGCCCAGCAGGCAGCCAAGGCACAGTGAAACAATCAGATCAAGATAGTGCTCCAGTCAGAGTCTATGCAATGAGACAGAGAGAAGAGGCTGAGACATCTGATGTTGTGGCTAGTACCTTCTCAACTTTTAATCAAGATGTGTTTGTGTTATTTGATCCGGGTTCTACCCATTCTTATGTGAGTGCTAGCATCATTGATTGCATTGCTGTTCCATATACAAAAATGGACTTTGAGGTGCTAGTAACAAGTCCTCTAGGACAAGAGGTCAGGGTTAATAGAATGTATAAGGATTGTCCTTTGGTGATCCGAGGACACACTTTTCTATCTGATCTCAATGAAATGCCCTTCAGAGATTATGATATCATCTTGAGCATGGATTGGTTAGCCAGGCATCACGCCATGATTGATTGTAGACTAAAGACAATCACTTTTTGTCTCCCTCAGTACAGTGATGTGGTAATACACGGGGAGAGGCAGCTATTGCCATCAAACATCATTTCGGCTACACTAGCCAGAAAAATGATTAGAAAGGGGTGTGAAGCATACTTGGCACACATGGTAGACATCTAGGTGGGAAGTCCAGCATTGAAGGACATCCCTACAGTATATGACTTTCCAGATGTGTTTCCTGATGAATTGCCAAGACTACCTCTGGAAAGAGAGGTACAGTTTGAAATTAATGTTATGCCTGGTGTGGATCCAATCTCCATAACACCATACAGAATGGCACTAGCAGAGTTGAAGGAATTGAAGGCACAGTTGCAAGAACTACTTAAAAAGGGCTTCATCCGGCCTAGTGTGTCACCTTGGGGAGCGCCAGTGTTGTTTGTTAAGAAGAAAGATGGTACTCTCCGCTTATGTATTGACTACCGATAATTGAATAAGGTGACAATAAAGAACAGATATCCATTGCCTCGCATTGATGATCTATTTGATTAGTTGAAGGGTGCAGCTGTATTCTCCAAAATTAATTTGCGATCTGGTTATTATCAGTTAAAGGTGCAAGAGCAGAGTATTCCAAAAACTGCTTTCAGAACTCGGTATGGCCACTATGAGTTTCTGGTAATGCCATTCAGGTTAACAAATGCTCCAGCTGCTTTTATGGATCTGATGAACACTATCTTCATACCATATCTTGACCAATTTGTGGTGGTGTTTATTGATGATATTTTGATATATTCGAGGAATGCAAAGGAGCATGACAGATATCTGTGGATTGTACTGCAGACTCTAAGGGAGAAACAGCTATATGCCAAATTGTCAAAATGTGAATTTTGGTCGAAAGAAATCTCCTTTTTGGGACATGTTGTGTCAGCTGAAGGGATCAAGGTAGATTCCAGCAAGGTAGAACCTATCCTTAATTGGAAGCCACCCAGGAATATCACAGAAATTCGTAGTTTTCTAGGTTTAGCTGGATATTACCGTCGATTTGTGAAAGGGTTTTCTATGTTATCTTCTCCACTGACCAAGCTGCTTCGGAAAGATGTAAAATTTCAGTGGACAAATAAATGTCAGTAGAGTTTTGATGAGTTGAAGAGGTGTTTGACTGAAGCTCCAGTCCTTACTTTACCTACTCTGGGTAAAGAGTATACAGTTTATAGTGATGCTTCTCACAATGGGTTAGGCTGTGTACTGATGCAAGATTGAAATGTTATTGCTTATGTATCACGCCAACTGAAACCGCATGAGAGGAACTACCCAACACATGATTTGGAGCTAGCAGCTATTTTTTTGGCTCTGAAGATCTGGAGACACTATTTGTATGGGGAGAAATGTTACATTTACATAGATCACAAGAGCTTGAAGTATTTAGGCACCTAGAAGGAATTGAATTTGAGGCTAAGGAGATGGTTAGAACTGATTAAAGACTATGATTGCTTAATAGACTATCAGCCAGGGAAAGCCAATGTGGTGGCTGACGCCTTAAGTTGCAAGACTATGGCAAGTCTCAGAGTTACTCCTTTGTCCATGGTACATGAATTGAAAGCATAGCATGCCAGTTTAGATACTGATGATGACGGACAGATAGTAGTTGCATGGCATGTACAGCCAGTGTTGATTGATCAGATCAGAATGGCTGCTTAGAATGATGATAAATATCAGAAGCTACTGAAAAGAAGTCCAGCAAGGCAAGAAACCTGAATTCTCTGTGAGAGATGATGGTTTATTGCTACATCAAGGCAGAATGTGTGTTCCTAATGATGTGGAATTGAGACAAATCATTATGAAGGAAGCACATGAGTCTCCTTTTGCTATGCACCCTGGTGGAACTAAAATGTACAGAGGGCTCAAAGAGCATTACTGGTGGATGGGTATAAAGAGAGATATAGTTGAATTTGTTTCCAAATGCCTAACTTGTCAGCAAGTAAAGGCAGAACATCAAGTTCCAGCTAGTTTGTGACATCCATTGCCAGTACCAGAGTGGAAATGAGAACGGATAACTATGGATTTTGTGATGGGACTTCTAAGGACACAGAATAGTCATGATGCAGTATGGGTTATTGTTGACAGACTGACCAAGTCTACTTACTTTTTGCCAGTTCGGATGGACTATAGCCTGGAAAGATTGGCCAGATTGTATATATATGAAATTGTAAAATTGCATGGAGTGCCAATATCGATTGTATCTGATAGAGATCCTAGGTTCACTTCTAGATTCTGGGGTAGTCTACAGAGAGCCCTAGGAACTAGATTGAACTTCAGCACAGCATTCCACCCACAGACAGATGGCCAGTCTGAGAGGGTAATTCAGATATTGGAGGATATGCTACGGGCTTGTGTGATTGAGTTTGAAGGTAGTTGGGATACACACTTGCCTTTGATTGAGTTTGCTTATAACAATAGCTACCAATCAAGCATTGGGATACCTCCATATGAAGCTTTGTATGGCAGAAAGTGTAGAACTCCCTTATGTTGGGATGAAGTAGGTGAAAGAAAGATGATTAAGCCATAAATTGTTCAGCAGACAGAGAAAAAGATCAGATTGATCAGAGATAGACTCAAGGCTGCATCAGATCGTCAGAAGTCCTATGTTGATTTGAAGAGAAGAGATATTGAATATGCAGTGGGTGATAAGGTATTCCTCAAAGTTTCTCCTTGGAAGAGGATATGAGGAGACAGCACCCACAGCTGTTCAGAGACTAATGCCAGGTAAAATTTTGAGACGAAATTTATTTTAAGGGGGGGAGAATTGTAACACCCCTATGTTCGTTAGTTCGTTCTACTGTTCCTATGACCAGTGTTGTCCTGACAACTAGGATGCCTAGAACTACACTTAGATATTGATGAGGAGACATAAAATAATGAAATACAGGAAAAGAAAATACAAGAAAAACAAAAGAAAAATAATAGCAATGAAATGTAACCAAGTTAAATGAGCCGAGAACCCTAGCGATGGGTGACCGCACCGGGAAGTTGCGGCGTGGACCGTTGACTAGCCCTGGACCGCGGGGAACCCTGAAAAATATTTTTAAGACTTAAATAAATGTCTATTGGAGTGTAAATACTATTAGAAATATCAAAGAAAAATTAATTAATTAGTACAAAGAAAAGTGAGAAATCGAGAAAATGACAAAACCCGGTGTTATCGAAAAATCAGGAATGCAACCCGAATAGGGGCATTGTGGTCATTTGACACCCCGAGTTGTCTTTTGACCTAAATTTTCATTAAAAATATATGATATTACACTTGGAAAATGTCATAAAAAATTAAATTGGTGGTACCTAATGTAAATAGCTAAAGTTAGGAGCTTAATGTGGGAATAAGGAAAGTTATGATTAAATAAACATTAAATCTAACTTAGTGCTCCACTCACTCACCAAAGTGGACCACTTAATTTTCATCTTGGGCAGAATATTCATCATCTTCTTCAACCTTAGAACCAGCCGAAAGTGGTCTTGAGAGAACCTCCATTGCCGTCTACTTGAAAGCTCCATGCAAGCTTGATCTAAGCTTCTTTCTTTGCACTTCCCTTCATTAAAAGTTGTCCATACACCTTGGGCAGCAGATAGGCAACAAGAAGACCAAGTTTTGGAGAGGTTTTGAAGAGTTTCCAAAGTTGTAAGTAGGTATTTTTGATGCTTGCTTTATTAAAGTTTGTGTGGATGTTATGGGTACTTGAATTGTGGAGAGATTTTTGGAGTTTGATGTTTAAAGGGAGATGTGTATTTTTGGCAGCCATGGAAACTCTTTAAGGGCAGTTTATTCTTGCTTGTAAGTAGTAGATTAAAGTGTTGATGAAGTGTTTATATGTGTAGGAATAAGTTAGGTGATGTATATTAGATGTATGTGAATGTATACTTGATTTTGGAAGCTTGGAAATTTATTCAAGGAGAGGTATGAATCGGTAGCTTGAAGTGTGAACCAAAATATGTTATTTCATGGTTTGGTTTATGGAATATTATTGTTGAATTATGGTACTTTTTATGGCAGCTTGTGTATGTGTATAAGGGTTTGAGTTTGGACATGTAAATGAGCTAGGTTATGTGATTAAATTGTTGTAATTTGAACTTGGAAAATTCTGGACTATAATGTGCATATTGAGTGTGGTTATAAGCTTCCAAAATAACCAACAATGTGAAGTAAAATGTGTTTAGGTTATGGTACAAACCAGAATTGGCATGAATGTGTAGCTTGGTAATGTTAAATGTGTCCTTTGATAAGTGATGAACAAAATGCAATAGGGCAGTTTATGTTTTCGGCTTAAAACCTTAAGTGTGTGGCTCCAATTGGTATGAGACCAATTGGAGGTGAAACTAGGCACAAAATGTGCCAACTTTCATGAAGTAAGTTTATCAAAATTCTGCTTGGAAGGTAACTTAAAAAATGACCAAATCCGGATTAGTACATTTAAGGCTTGAAAATTGAACATTTGGGCAATAGTTAGTTTTTTGGCCATAACTCACTCAAAATAGGTCCAATTGACCTGAACTTTTTACCATGAATAGTTCAGACCTATATCTATAAGTCTTATGAAAACACTAAAGTCCAGAAATGACCATAAGCAAGTCAAATAGCTTGCACAAATTTAGGTCCAAAAAATGGCCGAACCTAAAATGACCTAAAGTGACCAATTTAGATGCATTTTGACCAGCAATAGTAAAATGACCATAACTTGGTCTAGTAAACTCAGAATGACCTGAAATTTTGCCCCGCATGCAATAAGACATAGATCTACAAGTTTGTAGTTTTGACCGAAACCCAAAAACTGAGGGAACTAGGTTGTCCGGCTAGGTCAAATTAGTATACCGAAATCCGACAAATTGCAATAAAACGTAATATACATGGAAATGAATTGGGTAACATGTACCAACACTAAAAGGCTACAAATATGACATATTGGTAATATTAAAACCTAATTCACCTAGAATGCATCAAGGGTCGACATCTTAGGTTGACTAAGGGATTAATAGAATTCAATGAATTAAGTATTAAGCCTTATTCTTAGAGACAGTTTAAATGAGTACTGAAACACTTCAAATTGTGTTTCTCAGTTGACAAAGACTCAGGGAAAGGGAAGGAAATACTGAGTCAGAGCCAAGAGACAGTTATTAGAGGTTTGTGCACAACAGTTATTTCTTTTGAATTTTTCAATTGAAATAAATTATGACTATTTGTACATTATTTTTTTAAATTGTGAAAATGTGTTTGAATGGATACTTATTGCTTGAAAAGCATTGTAAATGGTTTGAAACTATGAAAAATTGTTTGAATGATATTTGATGGATACTTATTGATTGAAAAGTATTGTAAATAGTTTGAAACCACAGCTATCATGTATATTAATTGACTTCCTCGCTAGCTTGTCTAGTGAGACGAATTGAATTCCCTCTCTGGCTGAAGTGTTGAGGTGTGTGCCTGTTGAGGACGAATAGAATGAGTACTCATATTTTTGTTAGCTAGCTATGCTATTCCTCATTAGCCATCGGCTTTTGGGACAAATTGAACTTTGGAACATGATTAAGCTGTGTGTGATTTATTGATATGTATTGTGAGATTGTGAAATGGAGTTTAAATTCTTATTGACATTCACTGTCTTTTGAATTTAACCATGTTTTGATTTATTGAGATTTATTGTGATATTGTGAGATGGAGTTTAAATTCTTTATGACATTCATTGTCTTTGAATTTAACTATTGTTTTAAGTATCCACTATTTGTATGACTTATGAATTGTGAATTAAAGTTATATTTGGTTAATGTTGTGCACCACTGAGACAATGTCTCAGCGATAGCTTTTCATTGCTGTCGCAGGTAGACAGACTAACAAGGCAACAGACTAGGCTACTAGGGCAACACTGAGAGATCATCGGGTATATTGAGTATAGCGTATTTTGCATTTTGTATTGTAATGTATGTTCACTGTATGTATATAGTGTTTTTGGTTTTGAGCAGTTGTAAATTAAAATTGTACATTGAAGTTGTAAAATAAATTATGAATTATTTTGGCTTGTAAAATTTGTACTATATTTCTTTTATCTCAGCCTTTGGAAATATTGAAAAATTATTGTAGATTTGAGTTGAGAAAAATATTGTGTTGATTAACTGTTGGAGTTTGAGATTGAGAAATATATTTGAAGTGTTTTTTACAGATTTTTGAAGAACTATTTTATTCAAAATACAAATGGCACTCTGCCAAAATTTTTACAGAAATTACTAATAATTCAAATGTGTTAATTGTTTCCCTTTAGTTCAAAAAAAATTTTTAACACCTGTAAATCGTGCTCACCACTGTAAAAAGAAGTAAGAAAAGTTTTAAAATCCCTTGTAGTGTATTTAATGGGTTATTAGTAGACGAAGTTGGTAATTCATTAGGTATACTATGGGATCATGTTATTCCTTACAGAGGGGTAGGCTATGACATAGGCCTCAGTGATGGACTAGCTACCTCAGATTTACCAAACTTCCTACCCCTTTGAGGTGCAGGGGCAGGCCTATCAACTTGTGTTGGGGCAATTATAGTAGTCCTTTTTGGACAATTTTTGATCTGATATTCTGTAGATCCACATCGTAGGCATGCACCAGTCACTCGCCAATAGTCCCCCTTATGCCACTTTTGGCAGTATGGACAGGCAGAAGATGCTGGGGCTGGTCCCCTGAACACTGTCCCTGGAGAGCTGCCCACTGATGGTGTGGACTGGCCTCTCATAGGTGTAAACTGTGGTCTGGGCCCCTGGGACTGACCCTGACCTTGTGGTTATCCCGAACCTTGAGCAGGAGGACCCTTACTCTTCTTACTGGGAGTAAAGAATGAACTGGACTGACCTGGATCCCTCTTCTGCTGTCTTTCCCTTCTATTTTGCTCATTTATTCGGACTCTTTCTATTTTCAATGCAGCATCTACTAATTTGGCAAAATCCGTGATCTCCAATGCTGTTATCATGACTTTAATATTGTTATTGAGCCCTTCTTCGAACCTTCTGCACCTTTCTGCCTCTGTAGGGACTATCTCCCTCCCATACTGGCTTAGTCTGACGAATTCTCCCTCATACTCTACCACTGATAATTACCTCTGCCTCAGACTGATAAAATTCTCTTCTTCTCTCTTCTAAATACACTTTACTTATATACTTCTTCCTAAAACTCTGTAAGGAAGTAATCCCAGGTGATTTAATCCGGTTGCACCTCACTGGTTACTGTGTCCCACCACTGGTATGCATCATCTTAAAGTAGGGACACAACACCCTCCAGGTTCTGCTCGGGGGTGCAATGAAGCAATTTCAACACTCTTACTATTCTATCCAACTAGTTTTCCATTGTCATAGGGTCATCCTCCTTCTTCCCAAAGAAATCCACAGCCCCATGTTTTCATAATTTCTCTAAATGGGACTTCTGTGGTGCTGATGGAAGTTGTAGCTGTGGTTGTGGTGGTGGAATTGCCCCCATCATTTGCTGGTAAAATTCAATCATTTGCTAGAATAATGCAAATTGAGGTTGGGCAGGTGCCTCAGCTGCTGGTGGAGCAGATTCTCCCCTGCCTCTGGATTCAACTCTTGGTGGAGCACGACTCTCCACCTCTTCATCAACTGCTCTTTGAGTAGCAGGATCCATATCCTAATCAAAATAACAAAACAAATAGATCTGCATCAGTGTCACCTCAACACTTACAAATGCAATGCAATGGTATATACTCTATCTAGGCCCAAAAACGCCTAAACCGATGCTCTGATACCACTAAATGTGACACCCCTTACCCGTCTACAGTGTAACCGACCAAGATATGCCACACCATGTGCCAGAGCACCAATTCATATTTCCATTACAATTTACCCTTTTTAATTCATTTATTTACAATTTTTGATTAATCTGAATTTTTTGCAAATTTTATAGAAAATCCGACAGAGTGTCGGCTATAAATTAGAAAAATAGTTTTTCTGAATCTATTAAAAACACTTTCAATATAATCATAATTTCAATCTCAGTCAACCACCAACATATTTTCAATAATTTCTCAAATGACTTCAATATCTCAAAATTCAATTCATTTCAAATCATACTCAATTCAATAAGAAGTGCTCAAATTTATTACTAAACATGGTTCATAGATAATTACATCAAAAGCATAATTACATGAGTTTGTAATATACATTACAAAAGTTTACAAAATACAAAATATCAAAAGTAGCCTAATGTCCTACCAATGCACTGCAAATGTGAGGTGACTCTGGACTCTGTGTACAGATCTGAAAGTTTACCTGGTCTGAGGTCTGCTGGACTCCCCAGCTATGTCTCCAGTACCTATGCGTGGCAAAAGCGACGCGCTAAGCAATTCTTCTTAGTGGTGACAATATAAAATAAAATAACTAAAATAAAATAAATATGTAGAATGTATGTTTACATTTTATGTAGACTCAATTTGGCATTTATTGCAGTATTATTCGATTAAGATTTGGTAAGATTTATTTGACTACCCGAGTAACCTATACTAGTCGACTGGACTGGATAAACGGGTAAATTGGCACTCGGTACCAAGTACCTTGGACCATCACACCATCGGTCACATTGTGTCTCCCGGTGTGCAACAAAACAGCTAATAAGCTGTAATAATTATCAGAGATAAATTTCAAGTATAACAACTCAATCAACATAGCCAAAGGCTATTATATCACAGAATGGTACGTGAGGCCATAAAACACAGAATGGCATGAAGCCATATGTAGTACTGCTAATAGAACCCCATTGGCATGCCAACCTATTCAAACTAATCTTGCTAGGTATACTAGGGCATGTTACATTTTTAAATTGTACAATTCTTGAAATTTAAGTTTAGGTGTTACTATTTATTTCATTAGTCAACAAAAATGTTGACTTTTTCATAGACAATAGGTATATTGGTTTTAATATTCCCAACATATCACATTTTGCATTCTAAAATTGTTAGTATTGGTTGCCAATACCATTTCTAAGCTTAGTGTTAGTTGTTCAAAATTTTCAGATTTCAAGCCTTGTATTTACTGCTCCATTAGTCATTTTTGCAGTGGGAATTTCGCAAAGTTGTCGACATGAAAGTTGTTCCTTATTGTGTCTAGTTACATTTATTTTTTTGAATCACTCCATTTGGAGTTTTGTAGCTCAAGTTATGGCCTAAATACCATGACTGGCCGGATTGCCAACTTCCCAGATTTTCTGGACTGACCAAATCTATTGTGTTTTTATGCAGTGACTGCAGGTCACCTTTTGAACATGTTGTGGTCAAAATTTGGGCTAGGTTTCTTCATAAAAGTTGTAGGTCTATGTCTCACCTCCTTTTTCATAAAATTTCAGGTGAATTGGACCTTTCTACACTGAGTTATGACCAAATGAATAAATACAGTTTATTTATTCATTTTGCCCAGGTAGAATGCAGGTCACCTAGATTAGGGAAATCTTTAGGTCAACTTCGTTTGATTTTCTGGGCATGGTTTCTTCACCAAAGTTGTGCCATTATGTGTCTAGTTTCATGTTCAATTGTCCTTGCACCAATTGAACCTCTACAACTCCAGTTATCGCTACCTAAACCTGCTGGACTCATGCCCAGTCCTGCAGGTCACCAAGGGCAGCCACACTAACTTCAATTCCCACTAAACAAACCATTTCATTTCTTATTCACACACAGCCATATGGTCAGTAATTGACCATTAAAACTCTCTTTTAGCAAATACATGGACAAAGTCTCAATTTGGGTCCAAACCTTAGCCCTACCATTTCAGATTTTTGCATTCACTTGCACTTCACTATCCTAATCAATATATTAGTGTTAAGGGCAGCTAGAGTACCACTTCCATTCAAAGAAATCTTCAAAACCATACCAATCCCAAAGCTGCTGAAATTTTAAGAAAGGCATACATGTGATATTTTTTTCAATTTTCTTGTAAATTTGCATTGTATACCACTCCTTCAACATGAATTAAAAGAGAGAGATTAAGTTTTGTCACTAACCTTTAATGGAGCTAATCTCAAGCTTATAAGAACTCTTCTTTTACACTTCCTTTTGCTCCCAAAAGCTTCACCAAGCTGAAATATCAAGGTTTTATGTTGCTAAGTTAGGGTTTTGTTGAGAGAGGACTAAGGAAAGGAAGCATTGGTAAACCAAAAATGGAGGAGTGAGGGAGAAAGTATGGGACGTTTTGAAGAAGGGAGAGGGCTGCTGGTTTGTTTCAGATTTCTGCCCTCTTTTCTTTATTTTTAATGTATTTTAATTGTGGTTCTTTATTTTGATTGGCCATAGGATTTAATTACCTCATGCTTACATAAGCATTAGGTAATAAATCTCATTTATTTTCATTTCCTTTCTCTTGCTATTCATTTTTAATAAATTTTTAATCAATATTTGTTCATATTTTATGTCATGTAATTCACTTACATAAATGGACAAGTTGGTCAAAAATCATCTCTGAAATGAAATGACCAAAATGCCCTCCGTTTGGCTTAACGAGCTAAAGTTGTGTGTACCGATTGAAAAATTTTTTTAAGCCTTTTCTTGGAATTCTAATGCCATAGAATCCTCAATGACTCTTCTCTGGATTCCAAAAATTATTTTATAAATTTTCTCCCGAGTTTAGGGCTCCTTGTTGCGATGACCGCAACTTCCCACTAGGTTACCCATCGCTAGGGCACCAGCTCATTTAACTTGGTTGTATTTTATTTCTAAAATTTTTCCTTAATTTTTCTTACACTTATTTGAGTTATTTATGACTCCTCACTCTAGTCTAAATATTTTTCCAGACGTTCTAGCTGTCCAGATAGACACCGGTCACCGATACAGTAGAATGTGCGAAATTGCTACAGTGAGGGTGTTACAACAATTTGAACAAATTGATACAAAAGTAGCAAATGAATAGAATGGGCCCCTAAACGATCCAAGTAGTGAACCACTAAAGCTTGCTTCTATTGAAGAAGAGGAACAATCAGGTGAGGAAGTTTTATGTTTATCATCAGAAAGTGAAGAAGAAGATGAAGATGAACTTCATGTATATGATAATGATAGTGATAGTGAATAAATTTTATCGTACTATATACATAAACTGTTGATGTATTTAATATTTTATCATACTATTTTGGCAATGCACTTTGGTGTACTAATTTGTATATTATAATATTCTTAATTACATTATTATTTAAAAATTTTATGAACTGTGAGTTTGTCAGGAAGGAGATGCATATAATAGCTGTTCAGGCCAAGATCGTAATGTTTTTATTGCAAGTTGTGTTGTTGAAATTTGGGCAAATTCAAAGTTTAGAGGAGACTCTGTCAGATTTTCGATAGAAATGAGACTTTTTTTTCCTTTCAAATTAACATTTTGTCTCATGTTTATGCATTGTACAGATATGGTGGGGGACAGACATACTCCAGGTGGTTTCTAAACACTATCTACAAATGAGGAAGGTGAGCTTTTGACACCTCAGTCACAGCAATCGTTCTGTCACACCTTACCCCTCTGTAAGGCATAACATGATCCTGTAGAATACCTAATGAACTACCGAACTTCACCTACCGATAACTCATTAAGTACCCTATAAAGGATTTTAAAACAATTTTCTTACTTTTTGGAAGTGGTGAGCATTTTCTAATAGGTATTAAACATTTAATTAAAGTTTATTAATTAGTTAAAATTTTTGTCCCTTTTTATTTTTCCGCAAATTTTAGAAAAATTTCGATAGAGTGCCGTCTGTATTTTGAGAAAATAATTTTTCACAAACCTATAAAAATACTTCCAATAATTATTTTCACAACGCCCAACCTAAATCAACTCAAGTCAACACAATTTAATTCAATTCCACAACTCAACCAAAAATTTGTCATCTCAAAATACTTCACAAATTAATTCACATTGCATATAGTACTTAATTTACAAATACAGATCCTAATTCATAAAAAGAAAATCCAAAATAACATTATTATAATTTACTGTACAACTGCTCAACTTTTCATTAATACATAAGACATTACAATATTTACATCAAATAACTACAAGGGTATAAATAAATACCCATACAAAATTATTAGCGAAGTCCTTGCCAATTCAGTAACTCACCATGCTGCTTTTTCCTTGCCCTTATCTGCGATAGTAAAATAAGCTATCGCTAAGTATAAAAATACTCAGTGGTGCACAATAAAAATTTGAAATGTAATACATAAAACATTCATTGACAAATCACAATTTAAATATTTCACAATTATCAAAACTCATTATAGCACAATTTTGGTCAAACAATTTAATAAACATAGTGTTGCCAATTCCAACACAGCTTAAGCCATGACATAAAATTTCTGATGAATGTCGCGTTGTACACCACGACAAAGCAATCTACAACCCCACTAATCAAAATCAATGAGGGAGGTGGCTAGCTAGCTAATGAGTACTCATCCAATCTACAACCTCAACTGGTAAACCAGAGTGGGAGGAAAATAATCGATCTCAACCTCATAAATGGAGGAGGAATAATAAGGCACTGCCATGCTAAGTGTGAATCGGAAATAAATTTAAAACAATTTATTCAAATATTGCATGCAAAATCAAATCAATTTCCAAAGTCACATTTTCATTCACAAAGTGGCAACACAAAAGTTCTTAAACTCATAATTAACACGGAAATTTCATAGTGCATACTAAATCAAATTTTCAATGAGAAAATGCTTAAATAGAGCTTATTATGCACAAACCTGACGTGAGTCGCCTCTAGGCCTTGACTCAGTCCCTTAGACCTTCCAGGTCTTTTTCAGCTGAAACACGAAATTTATAGTGCCTCAGTATCTTTGTCTCATAATAATTCTAATAATTAATCCCAATATGCTTAAACTTACATTCTTGAAAATTTTCATGTTGTGGTTACTATTCATGGTACTATTCAAGTCAAAATATTGACTTTCTTATGCTTAATAGGTATGAGAAATCCAACTATACTCACATAGCACATTTTGGTTACCAAACTTATTAGTTTTGATCATTTTCTCAAAACTTAAGTCTTTTAGGCAAATTTTCAAATTTTCAGTTTTGGTGACCTATTTTGCACTGCTCCATTTGTTATGTTGATGTTAGAATTTGATCAAGTTTTCTTCATAGAAATTGTTCCTTATTGTTTTGACTTTATTTCTCTTTTTGAATCACTCCATTTGGAGTTTTTTAGCTCAAGTTATAGTCATTTGAACATGGCTGGCTGGATTGGCCTAACCCAGATTTTCTGGGCACCAAAACTGGTTCTTACAGTTTTAGGTCATTAAATTTGGGTGGCTAAATGACTTGGTTAAGTGCATAATTTGGATTTGTGTTCTTCGTGAAAGTTGTAGGTCTATATCTTAGCTGTCTACTGGTAAAATTTTAGGTCATTTGAAACTACCTAGCCCATGTTATGGCAAAATGAACAAATACTTTTTATTTGGTCATTTTTGTACAAGGCAGAACACCCAATTCCGGATTTGGCCAATTTGTTCACTAGATTTTGGTCACTTTCTGGGCATGATTCCTGAATGAAAAATGTGCCATTGTGTGTTTAGTTTCATTCCCAATTGGCCTCACACCAATTAGGTTGGTAAATTTTTAGTTTCAGTCCCTGAAAGGGACCTTGGTCATGCTGCCTGCCTAATGACCATATCCAATCCGAATCTCCATTTGTTTCCAACACTTTCAACATACCACAATTGGTCATACATGACCATTTTTCAGCTCAAACAAGGTCAAACACACCATTTGACCAATTCTCAAAATTTTGTCTCCCAAAACCCTAGGTCCAAAACCCTAACTCACTAATTTTGTTACATTTTATTAAATCAAAACATATAAACATACTTTCTCAACTCATTCAAGCTTTCTAACATGTTTAATTCCATCAAACTCATGAAAATCATTCTCTTACATAAGCTAGCCGAAATTCACATATAGTCCTCCAACAATTATTTTCTTTTCCATTTTTTATCATTTCTAAGTTTATTCAACTATAAACACAATAATTAAACTAGAAATACAAAGTTTAGCTTACTAACCTTGGTATAGCTTTTCAATCTTCAATTCCTTCAACTTTTTCTTCTTTCTTTCTCCTTTAATCTTCTTTCCAAGGTTTGCTTATAATTTTTCTTCAAGAAAATTAAAGGATTTATAGTGAAATTTAGTGTTTAGAAAGCTTAAGAATAAGCTTTCATAGAGGAATTTTGAGAGAGAGACAAGAGAGAGATGAGAGACTGCAATGAAGGAAGATGAAGACCAAATTTCTTTTTCAATTATTTTTGTTTTATCCTCATTTTTGACTTAGTCAATTTAAGTAATTAAATTAAAATGAATTATGAAGTCATGCATGATGTCATGGAAGGTGATGTCATAAACTTTTTCTTCTTTTTTTTTTTGCATTTATTTTTCATTAGTTCTTTAATTTAATTCTTGATCCCAAAATTTTCTTTTCTCTGGTTTTATTTGACATTTAGGTCAGGAATCAGCTCCAGGGGTCAATTGACCAAATTGCCCCTCGCCGGTTCGACCCGGTTTGCAAATAATTCAATATTTCTTTCGAATCTCTGACGTAATTATTTGACCGACTTAACAAATCTTTTTTGTGATTTTCTCTTTTCCACTGTGTTCGCAACAGTCCTAAGGATTGTAGCGTCACATTTTACGATTCGAAATTTGAGTTTAAATCGATCTCGCAATCCTTCCCGAGAAGGTCACCCATCGCTATGACTCTCGGCTCATTTAAAATCTTATGTTCTATTTTTCTTATTTATACTTAACTAATTGATAATTACTAATTATTTGTGTTCAAGGCTTATCTAATTGTCTTAGACGTGGTTCTAATCCCCTTAATTATCCGGACTGACAGCAGTCAACGAAATAGTGAAATATACCAGGCTATGAAAATAGGGGTGTTACAATTCCCCCCCCCCCCTAAAAATAAATTTCGTCTCGAAATTTTACTTGGTATCAATTTCTGAATAGCTGTGGGTGCTGTCTCCTCATGTCCTTTTCTCGTTCCCAAGTAGCCTCCTGGCCCAAATGATGGTTCCACAGTACTTTTACCAACGGTATCTGCTTATTCCGTAGCTGCTTCATCTCATAAGCCAGAATCTCTATGGGTTCTTCTTCATATGTGAGGTCTGGATTCACTTCAATTTCTTCCACTGATAGTACATGAGATGGGTCTAATCGATACCTCCTCAACATAGACACATGGAAAACATTATGTATCTTCTCTAACTCTGGAGGTAGTGCCAAATGATATGCGAAAGGACCCACTCTTTCTAGAACCTCATATGGCCCAATAAAACGAGGACTCAGTTTCCTCTTTCTACCGAATCTCATGATTTTCTTCTAAAGGGAAACCTTGAGGAATACTTTATCATCCATTGCATACTCAATATCCCTTCTCTTTAAATCAATATAGGACTTCTGACGATCTGATGCAGCCCTAAGTCGATCTCTGATCAACCTGATCTTCTCCTCGGTCTACTGAACAATTTCGGGCCCAATCATTTTCCTTTCACCTAAATCATCCCAACACAGGGGAGTTCTGCATTTTCTGCCATGCAAAGCTTCAAATGGAGGCATTCCAATGCTTGATTGGTAGCTGTTGTTGTAAGCAAACTCAATCAAAGGCAAGTGTGTGTCCCAACTGCCCTCAAATTCAATCACACAAGCCCGTAGCATGTCCTTCAAGATTTGAATTACCCTCTCAGACTGGCCATTTGTCTGGGGGTGGAATGCTGTACTGAAGTTCAATCTAGTTCCTAGGGCTCTTTGAATACTACCCCAGAATCCAAAAGTGAACCTAGGATCTCGATCAGATACGATGGATACTGGCACTCCATGCAGTCTTACTATCTCATCAATGTACAACTTGGCCAATCTTTCTAAATTGTCGTCCATCTATACTAGCAGAAAATGAGCAGACTTGGTCAGTCTATCAACAATGACCCATACTGCATCATGCCTCTTCTCTGTCCTCGAAATTCCCATCACAAAGTCCATTGTTATTCTCTCCCATTTCCATTTTGGTACTGGTAGTGGATGTAACAACTCAGTGGGTACTTGATGCTCTGCCTTCACTTGCTGGCAATTTAGGCATTTGGAAACAAATTCTGCCACATCTCTTTTCATACCCATCCACCAGTAATGCTCCTTTAGCCCTCTATACTTTTTTGTGCTACCAGGGTGTATAGCGAAAGGAGACTCATGTGCTTCCTTCAAAATGATCTATTTCAAGTCAACGTTATTAGGAATGTACATTCTGCCCTGGTGAAGCAGTAGAATGTTATCTCTTATTGAGAATTCTGGTTTATTGCCTTGTCGGACTTCTTCTACCAGCTTCTGATACTTTTGATTATTCTGAGCAGCCATTCTGATCTGATCAATCAATACTGGTTGTACATGCCATGTAACTGCTGTCTGCCCCTCATCATTAATCTCTAAGCTGGCATGTAATGATCTCAACTCATATACCATAGACAAAGGAGTAACCCGTAAACTTGCCATAGTCATGCGACTTAAGGCATCAGCCACAATATTAGCTTTTCCTGGCTGATAGTCTATCAGACAATCATAGTCTTTTATCAACTTTAACCATCTCCTCTGTCTCAAATTCAACTCTTTCTGGGTGCCCAAACACTTCAAACTCTTATAATCTATGTAGATGTAGCATTTCTTTCCATACAAATAGTGTCTCCAGATCTTAAGAGCAAGCACAATAGCTATTAGCTCCAAGTCATGTGTTGGATAATTCCTCTCATGCGGTTTCAGCTGGCGTGATGCATAGGCAATGACATTTCGATCTTGCATCAATACACAGCCTAAACCATTGTGAGATGCATCACTATAAACTGTATATTCTTTACCCGGTGTAGGTAAAGTCAGGACTAGAGCCTCAGTCAAACACCTCTTCAATTCATCAAAACTCTGCTAACATTTATCTGTGCACTGAAATTTCTCATCTTTCCTAAGCAGCTTGGTCAATGGAGATACCAACATGGAGAACCCTTTCACAAAACGACGGTAGTATCCAGCTAAACCCAGAAAACTGTGAATTTCTATGATATTTCTAGGTGGCTTCTAATTAAGGATAGCTTATATCTTGCTAGGATCTACCTTAATACCTTCTGCTGATACTATGTGCCCCAAAAAGGATATCTCCTTCAGCCAAAATTCACATTTTGATAATTTGGTGCATAGCTATTTCTCCCTCAAAGTTTACAGTACAATCCGCAGATGTTTATCATGCTCTTCTGCACTCCTCGAATAAACCAATATATCATCTATAAACATAACTATAAACTGATCGAGGTATGGTCTGAAGATAGTGTTCATCAGATCCATAAAAGCAGCCGGAGCATTAGTTAACCCGAATGGCATAACCAAGAACTCATAATGGCCATAGCGGGTTCTGAAGGCAATTTTAGGAATACTCTGTGCTTGTACTTTCAGCTGATAATAACTTGATCTCAGGTCAATTTTGGAGAACACAGCTGCACCCCTCAACTGATCAAACAAGTCATCAATGTGGGGCAATGGGTATCTGTTCTTTATTGTCACCTTATTCAACTTCTGATAGTCAATGCATAACCAGAGAGTGCCATCCTTCTTCTTTACAAAGTAACACACTAGGGCGGATGAAGCCCTTATCAAGCAGCTCTTGCAACTGCACTTTCAATTCTTTCAATCCTACTGGAGCTATTCTATATGGTGTTATGGAGATTGGGTCCACACCAGGCATGACATCAATCTCAAACTGCACCTCTCTTTCCGGAGGTAATCCTGGCAATTCATCAGGAAATACATCCAGAAAGTCACATACTGTAGGGATGTCCCTTAGTGCTGGACTCCCCACTTGGGTGTCTATCACATGTGCTAAGTATGCTTCACACCCCTTTCTAATTATCCTTCTGGCTAGTGCAGCCGAAATGATGTTTGATGGCAGTAAATGCCTCTCCCCATATATTGCTACATCACCATACTGAGGGAGACCAAAAGTGACTGTCTTTAATCTACAGTCAATCATTGCATGATACCTGGCTAACCAATCCATGCCCAAGATAATATTATAATCTCTGAAGGGCATTTCAATCAAATCTGACAGAAAAACATGTCCTTGGATCACCAAAGGACAGTCTCTATATATTCTATTGACCCTAACCTCCTGACCTAATGGACTAGTTACTAGCACATCATAGTCCATTTGTACACACTGGATAATAGTAGAACACATCACACTAGCACTGATATATGAATGTGTGGAGCCAGGATCAAACAACACATATGCATCTTGGTCAAGGATAAAGAAAATACCAGCTACTACATCTGATGTTTCAGCCTCCTCTCTCTGTTTCATGGTATAGACTCTAGCTGGTACACCACTTGGTTCTAGCTGGTTAATAGTACTCTGACTTCCATGAGTGTTACTAGGACCCCTACCTTTGCCTTTACCTTAACCAGCTAGCTGTGACCCTCTAGGCACAGAGACTTGGGTTGATGTTAGTAGTATGCCCTAGAGCATATCATTTAGTATGTATCTTGTATATATTTTTATTAATAAAAGGCATTTCCACTTTTCCGTTTACATAATATATTTATGTGTAATAGAAAAGTTCCATTGATATTTTGTTAGAAATATTATTCTTAAGTTGTTAAGAATATGAGTGACAATATTTCTAGCACAAACTATCATAAATAGGTTCACAATCGAGGATACTTCATAATAAGGACATGACTTATCCAGAAAGATTGTATTCATGTTTGTTCCTAAGTTATTTATATGAGATATAAATAAGATGGAATGGTGAGTCTCATGCCATATGACAAACATGATAGGTACTTATAAATGATAAGTAGGCCGAACCAGTGACACTTATGATAAGCACATGGAGTTTACTCTTGTCAATGTTTTGTCATAAATCATATCAGTGCATATAATCTTTAGACCTGAGATAGCACAGTTATCTTGTATATAGGTAGTTTGAGTTTGATCTCGCTTTCATACTTGTACTGTGTATGGGTATATGGGCATGTGTTGGCTCCTACTAGTTATATATGGAGGTAGGTGTTGATCAAGATGGAATCTGTTCCTCTAAGTAAATAGAGATAAAATCCTATGTTCATTTAATTGTTCTTGATGTTTCAAGTTCTGCCAGACAGATAGATTTATTCGTAAAAGAGTTTCGATGAGAAAATCTTTTAATCAAGAACTGGAATTAAAAGAGAACATAATATTCATAGCAAATGGAGTTTGACATAAACCATGACTCAAATTGAGCTGGGATTTTGTAGCAGAGAGATTCTAGTGCATGGTAACATATGATTATAGGTTCATTTAAGGTAAACCTTACTACTAATTGGGTGGCCAGGGCATGCTATGCTAGGTGTTAACCATGGTCTAGGAGGTTCATAAAATGATTTAGAGAAATCATTTAGGGTAAGAAAGAGTTCGATGATATTAAGAGTTGATATCATGTCTCATTGCCAATTAGTGATGAGCCTAGTAAGTCACACACATACACAAGTTATCACCTAATTAAATATGATTTAATTAATTAATTAAAGAGTTTAAATTGATTAATTAAATAGGTTTGGTTTGCAATTAGATTGCAAAGTCCCTAGCATGACTTGAAACCAAATCTAGATTATTGGATGTATAATATAAGTTAAATTTATATTTAAAGTGTTTAAATATGAATTTAATTAATGAGAAATTAATTAATAGAGATTAATTAATTAATTTATATTTGATATAAATTAATTAGAAGAAGAAAATAATTATTTTGGGATAAGAACTCAAAATTAAGACACAGGGGCATTTTGGTCATTTTGCAGTGTGACACGTGGCACCATGAGATGGTGACACATGGCATAACACATAAGCTTGCCAAATGTTTTTTAATCATGTAAGATGATTAAAATCAAGATTAAATATATGTTTGACACTTGGCACAATGTGATTGGGTCACTTAAACCTAGAACTAATCAAAGGGTGACATGTGGCAAGGGTTTAATGTGTTAACCTAGCTATTTAAGTGTTGTTATGAGAAAATAAAACACAACCAGCAGCCACACTCCTTTGTCACGCCACTTTGAGGGTTTTTATCTCTTCTTCTTCATCTCTTATCAATTCAAAGAGATTAGCCATCAATCTCTTGAATTAAGAACACTAGAAATTGTTTCTAGTGTCCTGTTTACATCTCTAATCTCTTAAAAGGCAGAACTTGAATTTCTAATTAATAGAAAAGGCTTTAGAAGCTGTTCAAGGGCTGCCATAGGTGTTCTTGGTGTGGACAAGCTAGAGGGACAACATCCGTGTCCTCAAGACGAATCTCAAAGGCGCAGACACGCTGCGATTGCATCAAGATGTTAGTGTAATCGTTCTTGATTTAATCTAGGGTTCTAAAATTAATCTGATTAATTTTAAAATCTTAAATGGCAAATACAGATCCAAAAACATATTAAAAGAGTTTTAGTATGTTGTTTATCATTGAAATCAAATAGATAAAAATAAATCTTGCATGATGCATATGACCCTAGGTGAAAATTTTTGAATTCAATGGTATAAACTTGTGTTTTTCACGCCTGCTCCTTCAATTGGTATCGAGCCACTATATTTGCCATTTAGATTGTTGATTATATGATTTAATTGTGTGTTTGATCATGAGATCAAAAGTTCATTGCTGGTTGCAAAGCAAGTTGGCGGCATACTTGAAAAAACACCATCAATGGTGCGCATGGTTTGGCTTCCATGGGTGGTTTAAGGTTTGGCTTTTAATTCTGCAATTGTTGTATGATCTAAGGCCTATTCTTTGACTAATTAAAGTGTTTAATTAGTAGTTTTTATCACACAATTAAATTATGATTCAAATCAGAATTTTAAAATATTGTTTGAATGTGATTCAAATCTGAATTTTAAAAGTTGTTTGAATGTGATTCAAATCTGAATTTTAAAAGTTGTTTGAATGTGATTCAAATCTGAATTTTTAAAGTTGTTTGAATCATATTTAAATCTGATTTTTTAAAATTAATTGAATAAAATTCAGATCTGATTTTTTAAAAAATGTTTGAATGTGATTCAAATCTGATTTTTTAAAAAATGTTTGAATGTGATTCAAATCTGAATTTTTGAAGTTGTTTGAATGTGATTTAAATCTGAATTTTTAAATTTGTTTGAATGAGATTCAAATCTGAATTTTTAAATTTATTTGAATCATATTCAAATCTGGATTTTTGAGTTGAATATGAGATATTCAATTTAATTTAAGTATGTATGTTTTATTTAATTGTTAAATAGTGATATGCATGATGGATGATCATGGACTATAAAAGACCAATGTGATTGGATTTATTTCTTTTATGTTTCTTTGGGATTGTAAATTAATTAATTTATTTTAATTTATTTTGGGCATGTATTATTAAGTTTGTAATAATTTTTGGGTTGTAATTTCATTTATTTAAGTTCTTGTAAATTCGCCTTGGTATGCCAAGGATTACTATGTAATATTGGATTGCAAGAAGTTCAAGGAGGTCAAGAGCATTAGTGGGACCAGTGGGAGGAATTCAAGATCAAGTGTTGATTATGTACTCCTTCAGCAACTCTTGTAAAATGAATGAATGAAATGCACCTAGGAATGCCTTGATTCAATTCTTGGTGGCTCAGAATTGAATCCCTTAGAAAGTCCATGGTCATACCATATTTACTGCTTATCCATGAATGCATGAGATGTATGGGAATGTATGCAATTATATGATATATGCATGCTAAATGGATAATGTGCAAAGTGAGACCTTAATAGTAAATAGAATGACCATAAAATCTTCCAAACAAATGATTAAGTTGGAAATGCTATAATTAAAGTAATTATAACATAGGCCCTCCATTGGGGCAATTATTTTAAGAAATTTTAAATAGTTGCATAAGATGCAATTTATTTAAGAGATTTTCTTAAGAATAATTGTTAAGCATGAGATGTTGTAAATATGTAAATGGTTTAGTGGCCAATATTGGATGTACCTGAGGACATTAAAATTATTTGCATAATTACTGGCTCAATGGGATCAACTTAACTAATGCAAGATAAGTCAATAATGGATGTACCTGAGATTTTGAGCATTAGGGGCTAGGTAAAGGATTGAACCTCACATGAGATGTGATGGGCAAAGAGTTGCTTACTTATAGTTTATTGTAATTCCAATAATGGATGTACCTGACGATGATCAATAGAATTATAAGAATTCAATCACCCACTAGAAATCCATCCAACTAAGATTTCCGTTTTCTACTTTGGAAGTGTAGGATTCGCTAAGTTAGTGGGAGGACCAATTTGATTAAAAGACCATAATCATTTTGATTAATTACATGATACATTTACTAATTAATCTGGTTATTTTCGACCATTAATTATATGATAAAAATGAGCACAAAACAACCACCACCATCCAATATCCTTGCAAGCATACTTGATCACAATAGGTTGACAGGACCTAATCTATCTGATTGGCTAAGAAATTTGAAACTTGTCCTGAACCTTGAACATATAGGATATGTTCTAGATTCAAATGTTCCTGGTCCCTTACCTCCAGAGGCCACACAAGAGGAACATGAAACTTTGGACAAGTGGAAGGAGCATGATATGAGAGCTAAGTGTTACATGCTTGCTTCCATGAGTAATGAGTTACAGAAGCAACATGAGAACATGCAGAGTGCGAGTGAGATCCTCCTTCACCTACAAGAGTTGTATGGTGAGCACAGCAGGAATGCTAGGTATGAGATATCTAGACAGCTATTCCGTATGAGGATGTCTGAGGGACAGAATGTTGGGGATCATGTCCACAAGATGATTCGGATGATTGAGCAGTTGGAACATCTTGACTTCAACATGGATTTCCAACTACAGACGGATTTGATCCTTCAGTCCCTTCCTGAGTCTTTTCGAAATTTTGTGACAAATTTCCATATGACTAAACAGGAATGCACCTTAGCTGGTTTACTCAACATGCTGGTTATTGCCCAAAAGAATATGCTAGGCAATAAAGGAAAAGAGGTAGCTTAGGTTGCATCTTCTTCTGCTGGAAAGTCCAACAAGAAAAAGGGCAATAAGAAAAAGAAACTTCAGATTCCTGGTCCTTCCAAGAAAATAGCTAAACAGAAAGGGAAGACCAAAGCTGACAAAGGCAAAGGAAAGTGTTTCCACTGCCAATAGGAAAGTGTTTCCATTGCCAGTAAGAAAGTGTTTCCACTGGCCAGAGTATAGCAATCTAAAAGAATGCAATGCCATGGTGAAAACCAACTCAAGTTCAAAATATATTTGGCACTTAAGGTTATGTCATGTTGCAGAAGATAGGATTGCAAAACTGGAGAAAATGGGGATTCTATCCTCATTGGGCTCTGAGCCTACTCCAACTTGTGAATCTTGCCTTCAGGGCAAAATGACTAGATCACCCTTTGTTGGACAGGGGCTAAGAGCTGAAAATATTTTAGAGCTAATACATAGTGATGTATGTGGTCCATTTAAAGAAATGGCTAGAGGGGGTTTTCATTATTTTATTACCTTTACTGATGATAAATCAAGGTTTGGGTATTTGTATTTGATGAAATACAAACATGAAACTTTTGAAAAGTTTAAAGAATTTAAATCTGAAGTATAAAATCAAACAGGAAAGAATATTAAAGCTCTTCGATCAGATCGTGGAGGTGAATATTTGACTACTGAATTTGATGAATACTTGAGAGAGCATGGCATTGTTTCTCGGTGACTCCTCCAGGCATACGGTGAATGGTGTATCTGAAAGGAAAAATCGTACCCTATTGGATATGGTACGTAGTATGATGAGCTATCTTGATATGTCAATCTCCTTTTGGAGATTTGCATTAGAATCAGCTTTGTATATTCTGAATAGGATTCCATCAAAATCAGTTTCTTCCACACCTTATGAGATATGGCATGGAAGAAAACCAAGTCTTAAGCATGTTAAGATTTGGGGTTGTCCAGCTTATATCAAAAAGCTGAACACTGATAAATTGGAGACCAGATTAGAAAAAGGTCGATTTGTTGGATATCCAAAAGATAGTTTTGGATATTATTTTATTTGCCTACTTCACAAAAGGTTGTTATAAGTAGAGATGCCACATTTCTTGAACAACAGTTTGTTCAAGAAGGAGGCAAAGGAAGGCAAATAGAGTTAGAATTGGAGAATTCTGTCCAACCAACAGATCAGATGGATATAGATCTATCTAGTCAACCAATACCCGTTGATGAAACGTCAACAGCTGTTCCTCGTAGAACAACCAGGGTATCTCACCCACCAGTGAGATATGGTTTTCTTCATGAAGAAGAACAAGAGTTGTCTACTCATGAAGAAGTAGATCATGGAGATGATCCACTTACCTATGAAGAAGCTATATCAGATATAAACTCTTCAAAATGGATTGATGCTATGAAATCCGAGATTGATTCCATGTATAAGAATCAAGTTTGGGATCTTGTTGACCCACCTGAAGGTATTATACTTATAGGGAACAAATGGGTTTTCAAGAAGAAAATTGGTTCTGATGGAAAGGTAGAGACCTATAAGGCAAGGCTAGTAGCGAAAGGGTTTCGCCAAAGGCAAGGAATCGACTATGAGGAGACTTTCTCACCTGTTGCCATGCTTAAATCAATTAGGATTTTATTAGCAATAGCTGCGTACTATGATTATGAGATTTGGCAGATGGATGTCAAAACAGCTTTTCTCAATGGATACATTGAAGAAAACATTTTCATGGAACAACCTAAGGGATTTGAATCCCAAGATGGTTCCAAGGTATGCAAGCTAAAGCGATCCATTTATGGGTTGAAGCAAGCTTCGAGGAGTTGGAACATCTGTTTTGATGAAGCCATTAAGTCCTTTGGTTTTATCAAAAATGAGGATGAGCCATGTGTATATAAGAAGGTTAGTGACAGTACTATCACTTTCCTTGTCTTATATATGGATGACATACTGTTGAAGGGTAATGACACAGGTATGTTGACGACTATAAAGGTATGGTTGTCAAATACATTCTCCATGAAAGACTTAGGGGAGGCAACCTATATTCTTGGGATTCGCATCTGTAGAGATAGAGCGAAAACAATAATTGGTTTATCCCAAAGTCTATACTTTGAAAAGGTGTTAAAGAGGTTTAACATGCTTGATTCCAAGAGAGGATTGTTACCAGTGAGACATGGTATCCATCTTTCTAAAGAGATGTCTCCAAAGACACCTGAAGAAAGAGATAAGATGGCCAGGATTTCATATGCTTCGACTATTGGAAGTTTAATGTATGCAATGTTGTGTACTAGGCCGGATATCGCATATGCTGTTAGTTTGACTAGCAGGTATCAATCCAATCCAGGTTTGGAACACTGGATAGCTGTCAAGAATATCCTTAAGTACTTAAGAAGAACTAAGGATTTATTCTTGATTTATGGAGGTGGAGAGTTGCAATTGGATGGTTATACTGATTCTGATTTCTAATCAGATATCGATGATAGAAAGTCTACCTCTGGATATGTGTTCATTTGTAATGGAGGTGCAGTCAGTTGGAAGAGTTCCAAACAGAGCACGACTGCAGATTCCACTACAGAGGCTGAGTATATTCTTTGCATCGAGATCGCAAAGGAAGGCTATTTGGATAAAGAAGTTCGAATGAGAACTTACAGTAGTTCCTTCCATTGAGTCAGTGATTACCATTACCTTTGTGACAACAATGGAGCGATCATCTGAGCTAAGGAACTAAGGTCTCACCAAAATCCAAACACATAGAAAGGCACTACCATATTATCAGAGATATAGTTGGGCAAGGCAATATAGCCATGCAGAAAAATAACATCAGCTGAAAAATCCTGCTGATCCATTCACTAAGCTTTTGTCACAAGTTCAGTTAGATTAACATCTTGAGAAGATGGGTCTAAGGTATTGTAATGAATGGCTCTAGTGCTAGTGGGAGATTGTTAGTAGTATGCCCTAGAGCATATCATTTAGTATGTATCTTGTATATATTTTTATTAATAAAAGGCATTTCCACTTTTCCGTTTACATAATATATTTATGTGTAATAGAAAAGGTCCATTGATATTTTGTTAGAAATATTATTCTTAAGTTGTTAAGAATATGAGTGACAATATTTCTAGCACAAACTATCATAAATAGGTTCACAATCGAGGATACTTCATAATAAGGACATGACTTATCCAGAAAGATTGTATTCATTTTTGTTCCCAAGTTATTTATATGAGATATAAATAAGATGGAATGGTGAGTCTCATGCCATATGACAAACATGATAGGCACTTATAAATGATAAGTAGGCCGAACCAGTGACACTTATGACAAGCACATGGAGTTTACTCTTGTCAATGTTTTGTCATAAATCATATCGATGCATATAATCTTTAGACACGAGATATACGATTATCTTGTATATAGGTAGTTTGAGTTTGATCTCGCTTTCATACTTGTCTTGTGTATGGGTATATGGGCATGTGTTGGCTCCTACTAGTTATATATGGAGGTAGGTGTTGATCAAGATGGACTCTGTTCCTCTAAGTAAATAGAGATAAAATCCTATGTTCATGTAATTGTTCTTGATGTTTCAAGTTCCTGGCCAGGACAGATAGATTTATTCAGAAAAGAGTTTCTGATGAGAAAATCTTTTTAATCAAGAACTGGGATTAAAAGAGAACATAATATTCATAGCAAATGGAGTTTGACATAAACCATGACTCCAGCTTGAGTTGGGATTTTGTAGCAGAGAGATTCTAGTGCATGGTAACATATGATTATAGGTTCATTTAAGGTAAACCTTATTACTAATTGGGTGGCCATGGCATGCTATGCTAGGTGTTAACCATGGTCTATGAGGTTCATAAAATGATTTAGAGAAATCATTTATGGTAAGAAAGAGTTCTGATGATATTAAGAGTTGATATCATGTCTCATTGCCAATTAGTGATGAGCCTAGTAAGTCACACACATACACAAGTTATCACCTAATTAAATATGATTTAATTAATTAATTAAAGAGTTTAAATTGATTAATTAAATAGGTTTGGTTTGCAATTAGATTGCAAAGTCCCTAGCATGACTTGAAAGCAAATCTAGATTATTGGATGTATAATATAAGTTAAATTTATATTTAAAGTGTTTAAATATGAATTTAATTAATGAAAAATTAATTAATAGAGATTAATTAATTAATTTATATTTGATATAAATTAATTAGAAGAAGAAAATAATTATTTAGGGTTAAGAACTCAAAATTAAGACACAGGGGCATTTTGGTCATTTTGCAGTGTGACACGTGGCACCATGAGATGGTGACATATGGCATAACACATAAGCTTGCCAAATGTTTTTTAATCATGTAAGATGATTAAAATCAAGATTAAATATATGTTTGACACTTGGCACAATGTGATTGGGTCACTTAAACCTAGAGCTAATCAAAGGGTGACATGTGGCAAGGGTATAATGTGTTAACCTAGCTATTTAAGTATTGTTATGAGAATATAAAACACAACCAGCAGCCACACTCCTTTGTCACGCCACTTTGAGGGTTTTTATCTCTTCTTCTTCATCTCTTATCAATTCAAAGAGATTAGCCATCAATCTCTTGAATTAAGAACACTAGAAATTGTTTCTAGTGTCCTGTTTACATCTCTAATCTCTTAAAAGGCAGAACTTGAATTTCTAATTAATAGAAAAGGCTTTAGAAGCTATTCAAGGGCTGCCATAGGTGTTCTTGGTGTGGACAAGCTAGAGGGACAACATCCGTGTCCTCAAGACGAATCTCAAAGGCGCAGACACGCAAAGTTGCATCAAGAGGTTAGTGTAATCGTTCTTGATTTAATCTAGGGTTCTAAAATTAATCTGATTAATTTTAAAATCTTAAATGGCAAATACAAATCCAAAAACATATTAAAAGAGTTTTAGTATGTTGTTTATCATTGAAATCAAATAGATAAAAATAAATCTTGCATAATGCATGTGACCCTAGGTGAAAATTTTTGAATTCAATGGTATAAACTTGTGTTTTTCACGCTTCCGTTCCTTCAGTTGATCCCTCAGATGTAGCAGAAGGTCCATATTGGCGTGAACTAGTATAATCTTTAGCAAAATGTTCGCTCCCACCATAGTTAAAACATGCACCTGTGGCCTTGAAACACACCCCATTGTGTGTTCTACCATAAGTCTCATATTGCCGGACTAATAGAGCTCCTCGAGATGCCTGCTGGGTCTGCTGACCAGACCAAGGTGGTCTTTGGCCAGAGTATCTGCCTCTACCAGATCTGCTAGAGCTGGATCCCCCAAACTGTTTCCTCTTCCCAGAACCACTCTCAGTAGCCTGACCCATAGCCTTTTCAGTCTTTTCTTTCTCTTGAGTGCCCTTCTTCACTACCCCTTCTGATTCTATCTTTTCTAGTTCCAGGGCTTGTGAAATCAGCTTAGAAAAATTCTGGTGTTTGAATCCCACAACTTGCATTCTTAAGCTAGGCCTCAGCCCATCCTCAAACCTCTTACATCTGTCTCTAGGCGTGGAGACTAAGCTTCCAGCATAATGACTTAGCCTTCAAAAGTCCCACTCATACTCTGCTATTATTCTGTCTCCTTGCTTCAAGCTCAAGAATTCTTGCAATTTCATATCTACATAAGCATCAAGGACCACTTCTGCCTGAATTCCCTCAGGAAGTCTGTCCAGGTTAATACAGGTGGCTCAACCAGGTTATGGGGGATGGTCTTTCACCATTCATATGCATCCCCTTGCAATAAAGAAATAGAGTACTCAAACTTCAGCTCTTGTACACATTGCAGCTTTCTGATAACCCGTTCCATTCATTCTAGCCACTATTCTGCCTCCAGTGGATCCACAGTGCCCTTAAACTCAGTGGCCCTAAATTTCATTAATTTTTCATATTGCCAAGCCGAGGGCTGTGATTGTGCTGCAGGAGCTTGCATCAAAGCATGAGGTGGTACATTTCCCGCCATTTGTTGGAAAAACATAGCCATCTTTGTGCAACCGAGCAGAAAGCTGCGGTCTTTGGAGTAGGACACAGGTGGTGACCCACTCACATTCTGGAGTGCTGGGGCTTTCCCTTGGACCTCAGCCTCGACAGATTGCTCCATGAAATGATCTCCCTCTTCCATTCCGCTTCTCAAAAATTTCTACTTCCTAAGATCAAACACAAGGAGGTTGACCTCCATTAGTGCATATTCATGATGTAAATATGTCATATGTATCAATTAAAGACACTTGAGCAGTTGTACTTATCAAAGAAATATTCACATACATAGTCAAAATTTATTGCAAAGCCATGCTCTGTTACCACTAAAACATGTCACACCTTACCCCTCTGTAAGGTATAACATGATCCCATAGAATACCTAATGAACTACCGAACTTCACCTACCGATAACTCATTAAGTACCCTACAAGGGATTTTAAAACAATTTTCTTACTTTTTGGAAGTGGTGAGCATTTTCTAATAGGCATTAAACATTTAATTAAAGTTTATTAATTAGTTAAAATTTTTGTCCCTTTTTATTTTTTCGTAAATTTTAGAAAAATTTCGGCAGAGTCCAGTTTGTATTTTAAGAAAACAGCTCTTCAAAAACCTATAAAAACACTTCCAATAATTATTTTCACAACTCCTAACCCAAATCAACTCAAGTCAACACAATTTAATTCAATTTCATAACTCAACCAAAAATTTGTCATCTCAAAATACTTCACAAATTCATTCACATTCTATATAGTACTTAATTTACAAATACAGATCTTAATTTATAAAATGAAAATCCAAAATAACATTATTACAATTTACTGTACAACTGCTCAACTTTTCATTAATACATAAGACATTACAATATTTACATCAAATAACTACAAGTGTATAAATAAATACCCATACAAAAATATTAGCGAAGTCCTTGCCAATTCAGTAACTCACCCTGCTGCTTTTTCCTTGCCCTTATCTGCAACAGCAAAATAGGCTATCGCTGAGTATAAAAATACTCAGTGGTGCACAATAAAAATTTGAAATGCAATACATAAAACATTCATTGAGAAATCACAATTTAAATATTTCACAATTATCAAAACTCATTATAGCACAATTTTTGTCAAACAATTTAATAAACATAGTGTTGCCAATTCCTACACAACTTAAGCCATGACACAAAATTTTCGATCAATGCCGCATTATACACCACGACAAAGCAATCTACAACCCCACTAATCAAAATCAATGAAGGAGGTGGCTAGCTAGCTAATGAATACTCATCCGATCTACAACCTCAACTGGTAAATCAGAGAGGGAGGAAAATAATCGATCTCAACCCCATAAATGGAGGAGGAATAATAAGGCACTGCCATGCTAAGTGTGAATCAGAAATCAATTTAAAACAATTTATTCAAATATTGCATGCAAAATCAAATCAATTTCCAAAGTCACATTTTCATTCACAAAGTGGCAACACAAAAGTTCTTAAACTCATAATTAACACGGAAATTTCATAGTGCATACTAAATCAAATTTTGAATGAGAAAATGCTTAAATAGGGCTTATTGTGCACAAACCTGACGTAAGTCGCCTCTAGGCCTTGACTCAGTTTCTTAGACCTTCCGGGTGTTTTTTAGCTGAAACACAAAATTTATAGTGTCTCAGTACCTTTACCTCACAATAATTCTAATAATTAATCCCAATATGCTTAAACTTACATTCTTGAGAATTTTCATGTTGGGGTTACTATTCATGATACTATTCAAGTCAAAAAATTAACTTTCTTATGCTTAATAGGTATGGGAAATCCAACTATACTTACATATCACATTTTGGTTACCAAACTTATTGGTTTTGATCATTTTCTCAATACTTAAGTCTTTTAGGCAAACTTTCAAATTTTCAGTTTTGGTGACCTATTTTGCACTGTTCCATTGGTTATATTGCTGTTAGAATTTGGCCAAGTTTTCTTCATAGAAATTGTTCGTTATTGTCTTAACTTTATTTCCCTTTTTGAATCACTCAATTTAGAGTTTTTTAGCTTAAGTTATAGCCATTTGAACATGGCTGGCCGGATTGGCCTAACCCAGATTTTCTGGGCACCAAAACTAGTTTTGGCAGTTTTAGTTCACTAAATTTGGGTGGCTAAATGACTTGGTTAAGTGTATAATTTGGGTTTGTGTTCTTCATGAAAGTTGTAGGTCTATATCTCATCTTTCTACTAGTAACATTTCAGGTCATTTGGACTTACCTAGCCCAAGTTATGGCCAAATGAAGAAACACAATTCATTTGGTCATTTTTGTACAGGGCAGAACACCCAATTCCGAATTTGGCCAATTTGTTCATTAGGTTTTGGTCACTTTCTGGGCATGATTCCTAAATGAAAAATGTACCATTTTGTGTCTAGTTTCATTCTCAATTGGCCTCACACCAATTGAATTGGTAAATTTTCAGTTTTGGTCCCTAAAAAAGACCTTGGTCATGCTGCCTACATAATGACCATATCCAATCCGAATCTCCATTTGATTCCAACACTTCCAACATACCACAATTAGTCATACATGACCATTTTTCAGCTCAAGCAAGGTCAAACACACCATTTGACTAATTCTCAAAATTTTGCCTCCCAAAATCCTAACTCACTAATTTTGTTACATTTTACTAAATCAAAACATATAAACATACTTTCTCAACTCATTCAAGCTTTCTAACATGTTTAATTCCATCAAACTCATGCAAATCATTCTCCTACATAGGCTGGCCGAAATTCACATATAGTCCTCCAACAACTGTTTTCTTTTCCATTTTTCATCATTTCTAAGTTTATTCAACTATAAACACAATAATTAAACAAGAAATACAAAGTTTAGCTTACTAACCTTGGTATAGCTTTTCAATCTTCAATTCCTTCAACTTTTTCTTCTTTCTTTCTCCTTTAATCTTCTTTCCAAGGTTTGCTTATAATTTTTCTTCAAGAAAATTAAAGGATTTATAGTGAAATTTGGTGTTTAGAAAGCTTAAGAATAAGCTTTCATTGAGGAATTTTGAGAGAGAGACAAGAGAGAGATGAGAGACTATAATGAAGGAAGATGAAGACCAAATTTCTTTTTCAATTATTTTTTTTTTAACCTCATTTTTTACTTAGTCAATTTAAGTAATTAAATTAAAATGAATTATGAAGTCATGCATGATGTCATGGAAGGTGATGTCATAAACTTTTTCTTTTTTTTTTTTTGCATTTATATTTTCATTAGTTCTTTAATTTAATTCTTGATCCCAAAATTTTCTTTTCTCCAATTTTATTTGATAGTCAGGTCAGGAATCAGCTCCAGGGGTCAATTGACCAAATTGCCCCTCGCCGGTTTGACCCAGTTTGCAAATAATTCAATATTTCTTCCGGATCTCTAATCTAATTATTTGACTAGCTTAACAATTCTTTTTTGTGATTTTCTCTTTTCCACTGTGTTCACAATAGTCCTAAGGACCACGGCGTCACATTTTACAGTTCGAAATTTGAGTTTAAATCTACCTCGCAATCCTTCCCGAGAAGGTCACCCATAGCTGTAACTCTCAGCTCATTTAACCTCTTATGTTCTGTTTTTCTTATTTATAGTTAACTAATTGACAATTACTAATTATTTGTGTTTAGGGCTTATCTAGTTGTCTTAGACGTGATTCTAATCCCCTTAATTATCTGGACCGATACTGGTCACCAAAATAGTGAAATATACTAGGCTATGCAAATAGGGGTATTACACGTTCCAAGTTGGCATACCTATGGCTGGCCAAGAGGCTGCACCTACAGATGGCTAAGAGCCTTTACTTGATAGCTCATAGGGTTCTTACCCTAAACCTGAATCAGAGATTAATTCTGCAGGGCGACAGTGCCTTAGAGTTTGGGAAGGAAACAATTGAGTTAAACAATTACATTTTAATTGGTTTATAAATGAAATGTGATACATGTGTACCGTTAACTCTCCATATCTTCTTTTCATGCGTGTAGGTTTTCTGTTGAATCTGCCATAGCTCGAGTGATTATGAACACCTTTAATGAATGGATACACCCTGAGGGTGTCACATGGATGACTGTCTCACAGGATACTAAGGACTTTTATTGAGAAGAATTCAATGTAACATATATTTAAGTTTTTTTTTTTCATTTTTATTATTTTCATATATCTAAAAATAGAAATCACTAAAAAATATGTATTATTGTATATTATAGAAAAAATATTGTTGGACTACTGCTAAGGAACTAGGGGTAAAGACTTGCTAGCAATCAAAGGCTACTGAACGGTACAAGGAAATGGTATCTGATCTCAAGGCGAAGAGAAAAATGCCACAATATATCAATGAAGAAACATGGGGTCAATTCAAGCTACATTAGGAGGACCCTTCCATCATTCAATGATCTGAGACTAATTTGAGAAATCGTTGTGGTGGTGCAAACGGTCTAGGGACATCCACCCACATAGGTGGATCAATATCATTTCAAGAATGGTCGGACAAAATGGTAAGTTTTTCATAAATAGATATCATATATTTAGTTTTATGTTTAAATTTAAACTTTATTTGCTTATATACAAATTTAATTCATTAATTTTTACATAATAAGCAAGTATGATTGTTGATGGAATTGTTATTAAATATATGATTGATGTGAGATTGATTTACATTTTTGTTGATTTCTAACAGGAAAAAATATCAAAAATATAGGGGAAAATTTGTCCACTTTTTATTTTGAAATAAATTTTATAACGCCCTCACTATAGGTAGTCCATACATTCTACTGTTCCAATGACTAACGTCTATTCGAACAGCTAGAATGTTTGGAACTACATTTAAACTAGAGTGAGGAGACATAAATTGATGAAATAAAGACCAAGAAAAATTAAGGAAAAATAAAAGAAACGAAATGTAACTAGGTTAAAGGAGCCAGAACCACGGCGATGGGTGACCGTACTGGAAAGTCACTGAGTAGACAATTGATGACTCCAGACCTATGAGGAACCCTAGGAAATAATTTTCGGGACTTAATTAAAGGTTTACTGAGTTACAAATGACATTGAAAATGTCAAAGAAAATTCAGTTAATCGATACAGACAAAAATAAAAATGAAATAGATAGTATAAAATTAAAGGAACCGTCGGGTCAGGGATTTAGTCGGTATTACCAAAAAAAAATTTGACTATAACCTAAAGAGGGGCATTTTGGTCATTTGGCACCTAGAATCGACTTTTTACCTAAATTTTCATTAAAATGAGTGATATTAAAATATTGAAAATTCCATGAAAACATGAAACTATATGTAATGTAATTAAAGGAAACATAAGGGGAATTATTAGAATTATTAAAACTTTAAGTATTGAAATTAATAAACTAATTTTTAGTGCAGTATAAATAGGCATAAGGACAAAAATTAACCCACTTAGCTTTATCTTCTTGAATCTTCTCAAATGGCCGAACCTTGTATCCCTATTTGCCTCCATGGATTCTCAATTCCAAGCTTCAAATCCCTCCTATTCTCAACATAAAACTCCAAGTTCACTTCACTAAAATTAGTCCCTACACCTTGGGAAGTCTATAGGCAACAAAAGAAAAGAGAAATCTTAAAGTTTTCACAAGGTTGAGAAGCATCCATTAAAGGTTAGTGCATATTTTCTCTTCATTCCTTTGTTACACCTTGAATTGAGGTTGAAATGAGTAAGTATAACATGAAATTGAAAGCAAATGGTAAGAAACTTTGGAACTCTCATTTCGGTAGCCTTTGAAAATATGGGAGTTGATAGATTCATACATGTAAATGGTGATTAGTGAAGTTAATGGATAAGTAAATGAAGTTATATATGTTAAAATGTGATTGCATGTGTATGTTGTGATTGACAAATTGGAGTTAGAGTTTTGACCTAACTATTGGAGACTTTGTGTAATTGCTAGAATTTGATTTTTTTTTAGATGAATTGATGATAAAAGTGCCATGAATGTCAATTTGTAGTTTGGGAGTTGGAGGAAATGAAATTTGGAAGTGTAAATTTTCCATGCAGATTGAGACTTTGTAATCTAGTGAATGTTTTGAGCCATGATTGAAATTGTGTTGCTCCAATTGGTATGATGCTAATTGGAGTTGAAACTAGACCTGAAATGCTCCATTTTTCAAGAAGAAACCATGCCCAAATTTTGTCCTTAACTTGACCAAATTGTTGTCCTAATCTGGATGACCATATAGTGAACCCAGAAAAATTACCAAATGAACAGTATACATTCATTTGGCCCTAACTCCCACTAGGCAGGTCCAAATGATCTGAATTTTATACCTTTGGAAAGCTTAGATATAGGACTATAACTTTCATGAAGACCATAGAGCCTAGAAATGCTTTAAACCAAACCAAATTGTTGGCCCAAATTAAGTCATAAAACTGTCCAGAACCATATTGCCCAGAAATTGCTAGACATAGGCTTGCTTGACTAGTTTTGGCAAAGAGGCCATAACTTGGTCTATAGAAATCCAAATGCAATGAAATTAGTGGCAAAATTTACCTAAGACATAAACCTACAATATTGGTATTTTGACCAAAACCCAGAAATCAAGGGAACTAGGTCAATTGGCTAGATCAATTTAGTATACAAATTTTGGAAATTGTCTAAGTGACCACTTGACCCTAGAATAGTCTTTCAGTCATATCTCCCACTAGGAAACTGCAATTGGGATGAGCAATATTGTTCTGGAAACCTAAGAAATAGGACTCCAACTTTGTTTTAGACACTTTCCTCAAATTATGAGTGTAAGAACCCTAAAGGTTAAGTCAAAGCCACTAACCTGAACTGGAATCCTGTTAGCACAGGGTACTTGAGTCTAGGCCAGTTATTTGGCTATAAGTAATTCTACAAGACTTGAAAAAGCTGCAATCCAAAATTTTGAGTGACCATATGACATAGGGAAACAAATTATATGAAGAACATGTCCAATTAAATTGGTAAAATGTAACTTCAAAATCTGTCTAGTTAAGGATCCAAAATTAGGAAATGAACCAGTTATGGTTATTTGACTATAACTTGAGCTCCAGAAATCCAAATGACATGATTCAAAAGGGGAAAACAAGACAAGACATAGAAGAACAACTTCCATGATGGAAATATGGCCAAACAGTGGCCACAAATCAATCAAATTGATAGGTAAATTTAAGACATTAAAACTGAACCTAAAGAAAGGTTCATAAGACAAATAAATTTATAGTAGGGATTTTAACCCTAATATGTTACTAAACACTAAATTACATGAAATCGGTATGTGGGACCCACTTTACTACTACAAATGACATGAAATTTCTAATAAATAATTGATAATGGTTAATTGCCCAAAGTAAACCTAGGCTTATGTATATAGTTTGGATCGATTGGTATACCAATTAGGGACTACAGATAGTAGTACTGCCTACATAAATAATTATTGATCGACAAAATATGTTTGATATGATTATTCTACAGGACATATGCCTTCCCATTAGTCATTGTGCCTAATTTCATTTCTAGCTTTGAAAGCCTGCCCACTGACCTTGTGCCTGACATGACAGTTGTATACAGGGTAGACATATGGTTGTCTAATAAGTATACTCCCATGTATCCAGCCTTTATAGTCTGTTATAGGTTACTTGGGCATTGATATGATTTTAAAGAGACTGAAAATGAAATAAATGCATCGATAAGATCTTGTTAAATAAATAGATCACAAAGTCAAATAAATCTGTAAAGACTTAGAATTTATGAAATTAGCCTAGAATTATTATTTTAATTATTCAGTTATTTTTCTTTTAAAGTTATGCACCATTAAGCAATTCGCTTAGCGAGTTGGTTTTCCATCGCATAGGTACTGGAGATCAGACACAGCCACAGTAGCAGTCGCAGCAGTAGTGCCCTGACAGAGATTGATCAGATCTGACGGTGTCTGTTAGTCACCTCAGCAGTATTTATTTTGGTAGGGCCCATGTTATTAGGTTTTGTATTTTGGTTTACTATACATAAGTAGATACAGTGTAACTCATTTTGAACATTGTAAATAAATTGTAATTATATTTTGGATTGTAAATAAAGCTGTAAGCTTTTGTATATAAATTTTTATATGAATGAGTTATATTATTTTCTTGAAATTACATAAAAAGTTATGAATGCTATGACATGTGACACCCCTAACCCGACTACAGTATAGCCGAGCAAGGAGTGCTACATTCGGTGTCGGAGCACCCTATCTTATCTTACTTTATTCTTTTAACAATTTGTTCTCGTTACATTTTTCTATGGAGAAACCAATGGAGTTTTCCTTATTTTATTATCGTTCGATGTGTTTCACTATTCACCTGTTTGAAAATTTCAATTGTCACACCCTACCCCTCTGTAAGGCAAAACATGATCCCGTAGTATACCTAATGAATCACCAACTCCGTCTACTGATAACCCATTAAATACACTACAAGGAATTTTAAAAACTTTTCTTACTTCTTTTACAGTGGTGAGCACTATTTACAGGTGTTAAAAACCTTTTTGAACTGAAGTGATAGAACTAACACATTTGAATTATTTGGAATTTCTGTAAAAATTTTGGCAGAGTGCCATCTGTATTTTGGATAAAACAGTTCTTCAGAAAAAACCTGGAAAAAGCACTTCAATAGATTTCCAAATCTCAACTCCAACATATTTCTCAACACAACACATTTCTCAACTCAAATCCACAGTAATTTTTCAAAGACTGAGATAAAAGAAATATAATACAATTTTTACAAGCCAAAATAACTCATAATTATTTTACAACTTCAAGGTACAATTTGAATTTACAACTGCTCAAAATCAAAAATAATATGTACATACAGTGGTCATACATTATAGTACAAAATGCAAAATTTTGGTATACTCATTATACCCGGTAATCTCTCGCTGGAGGTACTAGCAGCCTAGTCTGCTGCCCTGTCTGTCTGTCTACCTGCGACAGCAATAAAAAGCTATAGATGAGACAATGTCTCAGTGGTGCACAACATTAACCAAATACAATTTTAAATCACAATTCATAGATCATTTAAATGATGGATATGTAAAATCATAGTTAAAATCAAGACAATGAGTGTCAGAAGGAATTTAACACAATATCACAATAAATCTCAGAGATCAAAACATATTTAACTTCAAAAGACAGTGAATGTCAATAAGGATTTAATTCCATTTCACAATCTCATAATACAAATCAATAAATCACACACAGCTTAATCATGTTCCAAAGTTCAATTCGTCCCAAAAGCCGATGGCTAATGAGGTATTCAATTCATCCCAAAAGTCGATGACTAATGAGGAATAACATAGCTAGCTAGCAAAAATATGAGTACTCATCCAATTCGTCCTCAACAGGCACACACCTCAACACTTCAGCCAGAGAGGGAATTCAATTCGTCCCACTAGACAAGCTAGCGAGGAATACAATCAATATATATGATAGCTGTGGTTTCAAACCATTTCCAATGCTTTTCAATCAATAAGCATCCATCAATATCATTCAAACAATTTCTCACAGTTTCGAACCATTTACAATGTTTTTCAAGCAATAAATATCCATTCAACACATTTCCACAATTTAAAACAATAATGTACAAATAGTCATAATTCATTTCAATTGAAAAATTCAAAAGAAATAGTTGTTGTGCACAAACCTCTGATAACTGTCTCCTGGTCTGGACTCAGTGTTTCCTTCTTTCTTCCTGAGTCTTTGGTAACTGAGAAACACAATTTGAAGTGTTTCAGTACTAAATTAAACTGTTTCTATCGATAATGCTTGATAAGTAATTCACTGAAAGCTATTATTTGCTTAATCACCTAATATATCGATCCTCGATGCGTTCTAGTTAAATTAGGTTTTAACGTTACTAATATGTCACATTCGATAGTCTTTTAGGGTTGGTACATGTTACCAATTTCATTTCCTTGTTTAGTGCATTTTATTGCAACTTGCTGGATTCCGGGATACTAGTTTGACCTAGCCGGACGACCTAGTTTCCTCGATTTTCGGGTTTCGGTCAAAACTACAAACATGTAGATCTATGTCTTATGGAACGTGGGGCAAAATTTTAGGTCATTCTAAGTTATGTAGACCAAGTTATGGTCATTTTACTATTGCTGGTCAAATGGCATCAAATTAGGTCATTTTAGGTCAAATTTGGTCAACTTTGGTTCGGCCAGTTTTTGGACTCGAACTTGTGCAAGCTTTTTGACTTGCTTATGGTCATTTCTAGGCTTTGGTGTCTTCATAAGAATTGTAGATATGGGTCTTAACTATTCATGGTTAAAATTTCAGGTCAATTGGACGTATTTTGAGTGAGTTATGGCCTAAACACTAACTGCTGCCCAAATGGTCAATTTTCAGGTCTCAATTGTACTTAATCCGGATTTGGTCATTTTTCAAGTTACCTTGCAAGCAGAATTTTGGTATGTTTCCTTCATGAAAGTTGGCACATTTTGTGCCTAGTTTCACCTCCAATTGGAGTTACACATTTAAAGTTATGGCTAAAATGCATGTTGTCCTTAATTACATTGCTTATACATGTATCAATTACACATTTACCTTACTCTAAGTCCACTTCCCTTACCAATTCTGATTTGGTACATTACCAAAACCATTTACTACTTCACCTTAAAGTTACTTTGGGCAGAATACAAACATCCTTAATACACCAAATGAAGTCCTAACTCACAAAGTCCAAATACCACAATAGATACACATAAAACTCCTAATTATTACATACAATTTCCACAACCAATTTACATACATGTTCATCAACCCTCAATATCACAATTCATCCAACATCTTCATGAATTCAAACATTCATTAAGGAGTCCCAAGGCTGCCGAAATGCTCCACAATGCCAAAGTTTCCCACAATTCGTCAACTTCCATTTCAAGTGCACAATCACCATATACATGTGGAATTAACTTACTAGGACATTAAATCACCCTACTCAACATGAATTCCTACCAAATATATGTAAAAATAAATCATCAAATATACAACTCCATGGCTGTCCAAAATTGGATATATCAAGAACTCCTCAAAACTTAAAAATTCCTTCACAAAGCACACACCCACAACATCTATACAAAGTTTAACAAAGCAATATTCAAAAATACAAACTTACCTATTGTTAGGACTTGTTAAACCTTCACTAAACTTCTTGATTTTGCTATCAAACTCTTCCTTATGATGTGGAGATAATCTTTAATGAAGCCACCTAGGTGTTTGGAAGTGAAATGAGGAGGTTAATGGAGCTTGAAGGCAGAACGGCAATGGAGGTTTTCATCTTTTCATTTCGGCATGGTTGAGGGAATTGGAGAAGATGGAGTTGCAGAATGTGTAATGGACTTACACCTACCCAATTAGTTTTTAATTTATTCTTTAGTGGTCCACTTACACAATTTAAATCATATAATAAGTTTAATGTGCTAATTACACAATTTTCACTCTACTTTTGGCTATTTACATTAGGTACCACCAAACTAATTTTTCATTTTATTTTCTAAGTGTAATATTATTTATTTTTAATGGACATTTAGGTCAAAAGACAATTCGGGATGTCAAATGACCACAATGCCCCTGTTCGGATTGCATTCCCAATTTTTCGGTAATACCGGGTTTTGTCCATTTTTTTATTTTTCACTTTTCTTTGTACTAATTAATTAATTTTTCTTTGATATTTCTAATGGTATTTATACTTCAATTGATGTCTCTTTAAGTCCTATAAATATTTTCTAGGGTTCCCCGCAGTCCAGGGCCAGTCAACGGTCCACGCCGTAACTTCCCGGTGCGGTCACCCATCTCTAGGGTTCTCGGCTCGCTTAACTTGGTTACATTTCTTTGCTATTATTTTTTCTTTGTTTTTCTTATATTTTCTTTTCTTGTATTTCATTATTTTATGTCTTCTCACTCATAAGGAAGTGTAGTTCTAGGTATCCTAGCTGTCCGGATAACACTGATCACCGGAACAGTAGAACGCACTACCGAATATAGGGGTGTTACATCAATAATATTTTAAAATAAAAATCTCATCAATAATTCTCATAATCATCTCATCATTTCATGCATCATCTATATATTTCAATTCTCTCTTCAAACCCATGCAATCTCATTCATGCTCAAATTACATAATTTACAAAGTAATTACATAATTGCGTAATTTACATGATATATAAATTAATTACATTTTCATAATCTACATTACAATACTATAACTAAGCATTTTATACAATATACAAAAGATGATCTATATGGGCCCTATCTACAGACATTGTTGAGAAGGTGACAACCTTGAATACTTCAGACACTTCTGCAGATCAAAACTCCAAAATCCTAGTCTAATATCCACTGGGTTTTGCCTTCAGTACCTACACGAGGAAACAAACCCATCGCGCTAAGCATTTCTGCTTAATGGTGCAATAATATAACAAAGAAAATAATATACAAAATACATATAGAAATAAAATATGGTTCAAATAATTTAGAGCTAATTATGCTTTAATAAGGTTTCTAACATTTAATATCCTTTTTTTTTTCCTAATTTAGTCCTCTTTGGAGGTGCTTAGTTCATAAGGTTACAGTAAGAATATACAATATACTAATATTCTAATAGTATTATTCTTAACTTAATATTATTATGAAAGATACATTTGTAACATTTATTTAAATTATATTTCTATTATTAATATTTTTTTATCCTTTAATTCAAAACCTTCTAGGTTATCTTCAATTATTTTATAATAATTAAAGTTCCCAGTGCATTCAGTAATAGATAACTTTTTTTTTTATTAGTCCAGTTCATTTCAATTCTTTCTAGCATTTTATTAATCATTTTCTTGATGATTTTGAGCCTCTTTTTATTTTAATCATTCTTGTTCTTTATCTTGCTATTTAATTTTCTTACTTCCTTTAATAATCAATTTAATTACATTTATACTTTTTCATGCCCAAGTAACCAATACAAATTGACCAGACTGGATAAATGAGTAAACTAGCACTGGGCACCAGGTACTTCGGGCAGTCACACCATCAGTCACAATGTGTCTCCCGATGTGCAAACAGAATGGCTAATAAGCCATAAAAGCAATAAGGCATAAAGCCAAGTATAACAGCATAATCAGTATAGCCATAGGCTATCATATCACAGAATGGCATGGAGCCATATATCATGCACAGTACTGCTATCAAAACCCTATTGGCATGCCAACCTATCCAAACCAATCACATTTGGCCTACTAGGGCGTATTACAAAGTTATTTCTTGAATATTTATACTTAACATGTGAGGTTACTATTCATTTAGTCATTTAAGTCAAAATATTAACTTTCTCATATATAATAATTACATGAGTTTTAATCACATAGATTTACCACATTTTGATTCCTAAAAGTGTTGGCATTAGTTGCCAATCCATACTTCTAACCAATGGAAAATAAATTAAAATTTTCAATTTTGGGTGCTAGAGTTCACTGTTCCATTAAGCCATTCTACAATGAGAATTTGGCCAAGTGTTCTTAATCAAAGTTGTTCTTTATTGTGTCTAGTTACATTTCACTTTTTGAATCACCCTATTTGGAGTTTTCTAGCTCAAGATTTGCCACTTTGAGCAAGGCTAGCCAGATTGGTATCTACCCAGAAATTCTAGGCAGAATACCATTATGCCAGATTTGGTAGTTAAACTTTGGCCAATAATTTCATTTGGTTAAGTCCAGAATTAGAGTTTGTGTTAACATAAAAGTTGTTCTAAATTGCCTCAGCTTTCCATTGATATAAATTTTAGGTAAATTGGACCTTCCTACACTGAGTTATGACCAAATGAATAAACACTGTTCATTTGGTCATTTTGCCTAGGCAGATTGTAAGCTACCCGGATTTGGTCAATTTTTAGAGCATCCTAAGTTTGTTTTCTAGACAGGTTTCCTTTATCAAAGTTATGCCATTATATGTCTAGTTTCTTGTCCAATTAGCCTTGCACCAATTGAACCTACACAATTCAAGTTATAGCTGCCCAAACTTGCTGGACTCACATTCAACCCTGCAGGTCACCCAAGGCAGCACATCTACCCTCAATTCCATTTGGCACAAATCACTTCAATTCCTCATTAATCATAGCCAAATGGTCAATAATTGACCATTACAACTTTAGTTTATGTCCATTTTCATCCACCCCTAAAATTTAATTTCAAAACCCTAGCCCTAATTGACCAAGCCTCCAATTCATGCATCTTACTCCTAATTTGCTATACTAATCATATAATTTATACTAGGGGCAGCTAATATGTCACTTTGAATCAAAGAATTCTCCTAACCCTAACTCATGTCAAGGCTACCAAAATTAATTCAATTTTTATCAAATTTTCAACTTAACTTAGCTTAAATTCATATTTAGAAAGATGTAAAAGCAAAGAATATGACACTAACCTCTTTGGTGATTTTCTAAGCTTGTTCACACCTCACTTTCTTCCACTTTCTCTTCTTCTAATTGCTACCCAAGTCTTGCTCTAGTGGTAAGGGAAATTTTTAGTGAAGGAAGGATAAGGTTTTGAGGTGAATTGAAGTGAGAAATGAAGCTTGGCAAAGCTCTAATGGTGAAAGGGAGTGAGAGAATCGGCTGGGCTACGGGAGGAAGAAGAGTGCAGCTTTTCTTTTCAATTTTCTACCCATTTTATGCTTTTAATTAAGTTTATAGATTGGTGTCACAATATGATTGGGTGGGGGCATTTTAATGACATCATGTGATGTTATAATTCCAAATTTCTTTTATTTTTCTTTCTTTTTCTTTTCTACTCATTTTCAATTAAATTTTTAGCAATATTTATTCATATTTTAGATCATAATAATTATTTACTTAACTGGACAAGTCGGCCAAAAATCATCTCTGAAGACAAAATGACCAAAATGCCCCCCGTTTGGCTTATTAAGCCAAAATCGTCTGTACCTATTGAAAAATTTTTCTAAGATTTTTCTTGGCATTCTAATGCTATAGAAACTCAATGACTCTTCCCTGGAGTCCCAAAAATTATTTCATGAATTTTCTCCTGAGTTTAGGGCTCCTCGCTACGAGGACCGCAACTTCCCATTGGGTTACCCATCGCTAGGACACCAGCTCATTTAACTTGGTTGTATTTATTTCTAAAATTTTTTCTAAATTTTTCTTATTATTATTTGAGTTAATTATGGTGCCTCACTTTAGTCTAAATATTTTTCTAAATGTTTTAGCTATCCGGACCGACACCGGTCACCTGAACAGTAGAATGTACGGAACAACTATAGTGAGGGTGTTACATGATATACAAAAATATGAGATAAATATGAAATTGTTTTTAATAGGTAAATATTGGATCCCGGGCAGATGATGCTAATAAAATAGAGGATCTGCTTGGGTTTTCACAGAAATAATTTGTGATTTAAAAAAAAAAAATTACTACAGGTTTTCTATGAAGTTTAAAACTAACAATGGATAGGACAAGATAAAATAGGGTACTCCGGTACCGAATGTGGCACACTTTACTCTGCTATATTGTAGACGGGTAAGGAGCGTCACAAATTTCTTAAATTTATTATAATTTACTTCTGATAAATGTTTATTTATATGTTTCAGGAGAAATTTTGGGTCGAAAGCCCAATTGGTATGAGTTATTTGTCCAAACTTATAGTTTAATCATGACAATTAGAGATTTGTGGATGAAAAGTCTAGACAAATAAATGTATAGTACTCTATTATTTATTTCAAATAAATAAATTTTTTATTCTACCATATCATGAATTAATCCAAATTTTTTAATTTTTTACATGCAGGAAGTAGTAGTGGCCAGAAGGGAGGAGCTCTAACGAACTACACTTGACACCACTGATGAGAATCAAATTTATTTGGATGTTTTTAGGGCCAACCAGAAGAGATGGATAGTGTATGGGCTTGGATCAGAATCATCTGCAATTTACCTTTCACGTGGAGCATCTTTTTCTAGGGCGTCTTCATCACACGATCACCAATCTACCGTCTTACAACAAAAGGTAGAACAATTAAAAAAGGAACTTGAAGAAGAGAGGCTGCTTCACAGAGTAATTTGAGGTGCGTTTGGAAGACATGAGACAATCCATGTTGGAGGAGATGAGAAAATTAGTCAAAGGTCTGCCTACTTCGCCTCCACCTCCAACATCGCCTTCACCTCCATCTGACCAGAATTGATGGTTTTGTATTTTAACTTTAACTTATTAAACTTTAGTATTTTTATTTTACTGGAGTTTATATTTACTTTATCATGTATTATTATTATTATTATTATTATTATTATTATTATTATTATTATTATTATTATTATTATTATTTGCATTTGCTATGTATTATTTTTTTAAGCCATTAATAATTAAATTTTCAAGCATAAAATTATTTTTAAAAAACTATTAATTAAAAATTATTACCGATGACATAAATTGGTAGAAAATAATTTTTAAAATTATTAAAACAATTTACCGACCAAACCACTAGGTAGGTAAATATTTTAAAAAAATTATGAAAATAAAATTATAGACGAAATAAATTGGTAGGTAAATCTTTTAAAAATTATGAAAAAACTTAACAGACCAACCCATTTTTGGTAGGTAAATATTTTTAAAAAATTATTAAAAAATTACCTATGAAAAAAAGTGGTAGGCAAACATTTTCAAAAATTCATAAAAATATTTACCGACCAAATTATTCACTGATAATTGTACGCTAAAGATATTTTACCAACTAAATTCTTAGCGTAGGTAACTAACGATAAAATTTTACATTGATAAATAGTCGGTAATTAATTATTAATTTATCATCCTCATGAAATTACCTATGAAAAATCCTAAATTACCTACGAAAACTTTTGTCGGCAAAATTAGCGACAAACATTCTGTTGTCGGTAAAAATTGCCTACACATACATTTGTGGACAAAAAAATTTCATCGGTAATTCGTAATTACCTACAATATATATATATATATATATATATATATATATATATATATATATATATATATATATATATATTTGGTAATTGTTGTTGCTATTTTTTATTTCTTTTAGTGCACCATCATGCATTTGATTCTACCCCAAATAATCCATACATGTATGTGTTTGATTTCATTTTCTCTTCCTAATTCCGGTTTTTTTTCTTTTTTTTCTTTTTCAATTCGATTTATTATTATATGGATTTGAGATTGTTAATTCCTTGTTGGGTTTTCATTGATTGAATGATTTGGGTTTAGTTTTTATTAAGCATTAATTTATGTTTCATTTATTAAATTTATGTTTAATTCTTTTTTGCTTTGAATCACTTAGTGTGTTTGTTTGGTAATATTGATGTAAAGTTGCAAACTAGTTTGGGCTAGGAAGGGGGAAAGATAGGAAGAACAATATGTTTAATAATTTCAGTTTTCATTAAATCGAATCAGATTAATGTATTTCATTTCAATTTGGTTCTTTAATAGTTTGGTTTGATTCAGTCTATAAAATTAAGGATTTTAGTTAATTCAATTTTGATTATTTGGTTTAGTTCGATTTTAACTAAAATTTCACCCCTAAATCTTGTGATCTCTCTTGCGTGAAGCTTGAACTTAAGTCAAGTTTAAAAAATTATTATTTTTATATGGTTTCTATTAACATAACACAATAGATTTTATTAAATATAAAAAATAAATAAAAATTAAAAAAATAATAAAAATTCTTCACTAATATTATTAAAATGAAAAATAACATTAATATTAATATTAATATTCAAAAATTATTAAATAACTACGGTGCAACGCATAGGTATTAAACTGGTTTAAATTATGGCTGTCACATTTTATCCCTTGTAAGGCATGACATGTTCCCGTAACATACCTAATGAATTACTGAGCTACACCTACCGATAACCCATTAAATATGCTACAAGGGATTTTAAATGTTAGTAGTATGCCCTAGAGCATATCATTTAATATGTATATTGTACATGTTTTTATTAATAAAAGGCATTTTCACTTTTCCGTTTACATAATATATTTATGTGTAATAGAAAAGATCCATTGATATTTTGTTAGAAATTCAATTCTTAAGTTGTTAAGAATATGAGTGACAGTATTTATAGTACAAAGTATAATAAATAGGTTCACAATCGAGGATACTTCACAATCGAGGATACTTCACAATAAGGATATGACTTATCCAGAAAGATTGTATTCATGTTTGTTCCCAAGTTATTTATATGAGATATAAATAAGATGGAATAGTGAGTCTCATGCCATATGACAAACATGATAGGCACTTATACATGATAAGTAGGTCGAACCAGTGACACTTATGACAAGCACATGGAGTTTACTCTTGTCAATGTATTGTTATAAATCATATCAGTGTATATAATCTTTAGACCTGAGATAGCACAGTTATCTTGTATATAAGTGGTTTGAGTTTGATACTGCTTTCATACTTGTACTGTGTATGGGTATATGGGCATGTGTTGGCTCTTACTAGTTATATATGGAGGTAGGTGTTGATCAAGATGGAATCTATTCTTCTAAGTAAATAGGGATAAAATCCTATGTTCATTTAATTGTTCTTATTGTTTCAAGTTCCTGGCCATGACAGATAATTTTAATCAAAAAAGAGTTTCTGATGAGAAAATCTTTTAATCAAGAACTGGAATTAAAAGAGAACATAATATTCATAGCAAATGGGGTTTGACATAAACCATGACTCCAGCTTGAATTGGGATTTTGTAACAGAGAGATTCTAGTGCATGGTAACATATGATTATAGGTTCATTTAAGGTAAACCTTATTATTGATTGGGTGGCCATGACATGCTCTGCTAGGTGTTAACCATGGTCTATGAGGTGCATAAAATGGTTTAGAGAAATCATTTATGGTAAGAAAGAGTTCTGATGATATTAAGAGTTGATATCATATCTCATTGCCAATTAGTGATGAGCCTAGTAAATTACACACATACACAAGTAATCACCAAATTAAATATGATTTAATTAATTAATTAAAAAGTTTAATTGATTAATTAAATAGGTTTGATTTGCAATTAGATTGCAAAGTCCGTAGCATGACTTGAAACCAAATCTAGATTATTGGATTGTAGTATAAGTTAAATTTATATTTAAAGTGTTTAAATATGAATTTAATTAATAAGAAATTAATTAATAAAGATTAATTAATTGATTTATATTTGATATAAATTGATTAGAAGAAGAGAAATAATTATTTTGGATTGAGAACTCAAAATTAAGACACAGGGGCATTTTGGTCATTTCACAGGGTGACATGTAGCACCATGAGATGGTGACACATGGCACTACACATAAGCTTGCCAAATGTCTTTTAATCATGTAAGATGATTAAAATTAAGATTAAATATAGGTTTGACTCTTGGCACAATATGATTGGGTCAATTAAACCTAGAGCCAATCAGAAGGTGACATGTGGCATGAGTTTTAAGTGGTGACCTAGCTATATAAGTGTAAGGATGAAAGAACAAAATACAACCAACTGCTGCCTCCCTTTTTGTCTCCACCCTTGAGGCTGCCATTCTCTCTTCTTCTTCATCTCTCATCAATTCCAAGAGATTAGCAAACAATCTCTTGAATTAAAAATACTAGAAATTGTTTCTAGTGTCCTGTTTACATCTTTAATCTCTTAAAAGGAAAAACTTGATTTTCTAATTAATAGAAAAAGCTTTAGAAGCTGTTCAAGGGTTGCCATAGGTGATCTTAGTGTGGAAAAGCTAGAGGGACAACATCTGGTGTCCTAAAGACGCATCCCAAAGATGCCAAACACACTGCAGTGCATCAAGAGGTTAGTGCACTTGTTCTTGATCTAATCTAAGGTTCTAAAATTAATCTGATTAATTCTAAAATCTTAAATGGCAAATACAGATCCAAAAATATATTAAAAGAGTTTTAATATGCTTTTTATCATTGAAATCAAATAGATAAAAATAAATCTTGCATGATGCATGTGACCCTAGGTGAAAATTTTTGAATTCAATGATATAAACTTGTGTTTTTCATGCTTTCACTCTTTCAATTGGTATCAGAGCCACTATATTTGCCATTTAGATTGTTCAATATGAGATTTGATTGTGTGATTTGATCAAAAGTTGATCAATTCATTGCTGGTTGGAATGAACAAGGTGGCGGCATGGTGGAGTGGACCATGGGTGCGCATGGTTTGGCTCCTCCCATGGTGTGCACAAGGTTTAGCTTTTTAATTTGTAATTGTTGTATGATCGAAAAGCTCCTCCTATGTCTAATTAAATTATTTAATTAGAGTTTTAATCACACAATTAAATTTTGATTCAAATATGAATTTTTAAAGTTGTTTGAATAATATTCAAATCTGAATTTTTAAAAATTGTTTGAATGTGATTCAAATCTGATTTTTAAAATTTCTTTGAATGTGATTCAAATCTGAAATTTTAAGATTGTTTGAATGTGATTCAAATATGAATTTTTAAATTTGTTTGAATGTGATTGAAATCTGAATTTTTAAATTTATTTGAATCATATTCAAATCTGGATTTTTAAGTTGAATATGAGATATTCAATTTAATTTATGTATATTTTATTTAATTGTTAAATAGTGATATGCATGATAGATGATCATGGACTATAAAAGACCAATGTGATTGGATTTACTTCTTTTATGTTTCTTTAGGATTGTAAATTAATTAATTTATTTTAATTTATTTTGGGCATGTATTATTAAGGTTGTAATAATTTTGGATTTTAATTTCATTTATTTAAGTTCTTGTAAATTTGCCTTGGTATGCCAAGGATTACTATGTAATTGGATTGCAAGAAGATCAAGGAGGTCAAGAGCATTGGTGGGACCAGTTGGAGGAATTCAAGATCAATTGTTGATTATGTACTCCTTCAGCAACTCTTGTAAAATGAATGAATGAAATGCACCTAGGAATGCCCTGATTCAATTCTTGGTGGCTCAGAATTGAATCTCTTAGAAAGTCCATGATCATACCATATTTACTGTTTATCCATGAATACATGAGATGTATGTGAATGTATGCAAGTATATGGTATATGAATGCTAAATGGATAATGTGCAAAGTGAGACCTTAATAGTAATTAGGATGACCATAAATCTTCCAAACAAATGATTAAGTTGGAAATGCTATAATTAAAGTAATTATAATGTGGGCCCTCCATTGAGGCAATTATTTTAAGAAATTTTAAATACTTGCATAAGATACAATTAATTTAAGAGATTTTCTTAAGAATAATTGTTAAGTATGAGATGTTGTAAATATGTAAATGGTTTGGTGGCCAATATTGGATGTACCTAAGGACATTAAAATTATTTGCATAATTATTGGCTCAATGGGATCAACTTAACTAATGTAAGATAAGTCAATAATGGATGTACCTGAGATTTTGAGCATCAGGGGCAAGGTAAAGGATTGAACCTCACATGAGATACGATGGGCAAGGAGTTGCTCACTTATAGTTTATTGTGATTCCAATAATGGATGTACCTGAGGATGATCAATAGAATTATAAGAATTCAATCACCCATTAGAAATCCATCCAACTAGGATTTTCATTTTCTACTTTGGAAGTGTAGGATTTGCTAAATTAGTGGGAGGACCAATTTGATTAAAAGACCATAATCATTTTGGTTAATTACATGATACATTTACTAATTAATCTAGTTATTTTCTGCAGTTAATTTTCTGATAATAATGAGCACAAAACAACTACCACCATCCAATATCCTTGCAAGCATACTTGATCGCAATAGGTTGACAGGACCTAATCTGTCTGATTGGCTAAGAAATTTGAAACTTGACCTGAACCTTGAACATATAGGATATGTTCTAAACTCAAATGTTCCTGGTCCCTTACCTCCAGAGGCCACTCAAGAGGAACATGAAACTTTGAGCAATTAGAAGGAGCATGATATGAGAGCTAAGTGTTACATGCTTGCTTCCATGAGTAATGAGTTACAGAAGCAGCATGAGAACATGGAGAGTGTGAGTGAGATCCTCCTTCACCTACAAGAGTTGTATGGTGAGCATGGCAAGAATGCTAGGTATGAGATATCTAGGTAGCTGTTCCGCATGAGGATGTCTGAGGGACAGAATATTGGGGATCATGTCCACAAGATGATTCAGCTGATTGAGCAGCTAGAACATCTTGACTTCAACATGAATTTCCAACTATAGACGAATTTGATCCTTCAATCCCTTCCTGAGTCTTTTCGAAATTTTGTGACAAATTTTCATATGACTAAACAGGAATGCACCTTAGCTGGTTTACTCATCATACTGGTTATTGCCCAAAAGAATATGCAGGGCAATAAAGGAAAAGTGGTAGCTTTGATTGCATCTTCTTCTGCTGGAAAGTCCAACAAGAAGAAGGGCAATAAGAAAAAGAAACCTCAAATTCCTAGTCCTTCCAAGAAAATAGCTAAACAGAAAGGGAAGACTAAAGCTGATGGAGGCAAAGGAAAGTGTTTCCACTGCCAAAAGGATGGGCAATGGAAGAGGAACTGCCCAGAGTATCTTGCTTCTCTGAAGGATAAGAAGGATAGACCTTCAGAAGGTATGTCTATATCTTGTTATTTATATTCTGATGATACTCATAGTTCATATACTGCTTAGGTTTTAGATACTGGTGCCAGTTCTCACATTTCTTATGATATGCAGGAACTAACAAATAGTAGCAGCTTGCGTTCTCGAGATGTTAGAGTCCAAATTGGCAATGGTTCAACTGTTGAAGCTTTAGCCATAGGTTCTAAATCTTTTTACATGTCAGGACATGTTTTGTAACACCCCTATTTGTATAGCCTGGTATATTTCACTATTCCGGTGACCGGTGTCAGTCCGGACAATTAAGGGGATTAGAACCACACTTAAGACAACTAGATAAGAGCTAAGCACAAATAATTAGTAATTGTTAATTAGTTAAGTATGAATAAGAAAAACAGAACATAAGAAGTTAAATGAGCCGAGAGTCACAGTGATGGGTGACCTTCTCGGGAAGGACTGCGAGGTCAATTTAAACATAAATTTCGAACCATAAAATGTGACGCTACGGTCCTTAGGACTATTGTGAACACAGTGAAAAAGAGAAAATCATAAAAAAGAATTGTTAAGTCAGTCAAATAATTAGGTTAGAGATCTGGGAGAAATATTGAATTATTTGCAAATCGGATCGAACCGGCGAGGGGCAATTTGATCAATTGACCCCAAAAGCTGACTCCTGACCTAACTTTCAAATAAAATTAGAGAAAGAAAATTTTGGAATCGGAAATTAAATTAAAGAACTAATGAAAAAATAAAAAGAAAAAAAAAAGGATAATGAAAAAGGTGAAAAGAGATGACATCATGTATGACATCATGCATGATGCCATAAATATTATAATTAAAATTTATTTAATTTAAATAAATTTTGGTCTTCCCAAGAGATAAACTCATAAAAGAAAAAGAAAAGAAAAGAAAAAAAAAATAAAAAGAAAACACTTATCTTCTTCAAGTAGCCATCCACCTCTCCCTCTCATCTCCATGGTTGTCCTCCATTGAAGCTTGTACTCAAGCTTGAATTCCCTCACTTAACCTTAATATTTTCCATAAACACCTCATCAAAGCTTGTTACCACAACCTAAAAAGAAGATTGAAAGAGGAAAGAAAGGGCAAAAGATAGAGAATTGAAGGATTTGAAGTTCTAAGAAAGGTTAGCAAGCAAACTTGACACTTTTAGTTTGATTTTTACATTTTTAACTTATTGAACTTGGAAATAAACTTTAAATGAAAAGAAAATTTTTGTTGAGGGACCATAGGTGAATTTGGCCAGCTTGATAAGGTGTTGGATTTGATATGTTTAGTTAAACTAAACATGAATTAGAGCTTAAATAATGTTGAATATGTGATTAGTGTAATGATTTGATTAGGAAGTAATCAATGGCATGAACTAGGGTTTTGGCACCTAGGGTTTGGAAGACAAAAATGTAAGCATGTGTTAAATGGTGTGTTGGACTTGGTTTGAGGTGAGAAATGTTCATTTGTGACCAATTGGAGTATGTTAGAAGTAATGGAACCAAATGCAAATTCAGATTGCTTAGGGTCATGCTGCAGGCAGCAAGACCAAGGTCCCTTTTAAGGACCAAAACTGAAATTTACAAGTCCAATTGGTGTCAGGCCAATTGGGAATGAAAATAGACACAAAAATGGAACATTTTTCATTGAGGAATTATGCCCAAAAAGTGACCAAAACTTAGTGAACAAATTGACCAAATCCGGAATTGGCAATATGACCTGTTCAAAAATGACCAAATGAATAGTATTTGTTCATTTAGCCATAACTTGGGCTAGATAAGTCTAAATGACCTGAAATTTTACCAGTGGAAAGCTGAGATATAGACCTAAAACTTTATTGAAGAATATAAACCCAAATTATGCCCTTAATCAAGTCATTTGGCCGCCCAAAATTAGTGACCTAAAACTGCCAGAACCAGAATTTGCCCAGAAAATCTGGGTAAGTCCAATCCGGAAGCCATGATTCAAATGGCTATAACTTGAGCTACAAAACTCCAGATGGAGTGATTCAAAAAGGAAAATAAAGTTAAGACATTAAGGAACAATTTCTATGAAGAAAACTTAGCCCAATTCTAACAGCAAAAAGACCAATAGAATAGTGCAACTTAAGACACCAAAACTGAAAATTGGCAATTTTGCTTAAAAGACTTAAGTTTTGAGAAAACAACCAAAACCAACTAAATTGGTGACCAAAATATGGTATGTGAGTATAGTTGGACTTCCCATACCTTTTAGTCATAAGAAAGTCAATATTTTGACTTAAATAGTACTATGAATAGTAACCTCAACATGAAAGTATTCAAGAATGAAGTTTAAGCATAATGAGATAAATTATTGGAATTATTGTGAGGCAAAGATACTGAGACACTATAAATTTTGTGTTTCAGCTGAAAAAGACCCGTAAGGGACAAAAGACTGAGTTAAGGCCTAGAGGCGATTCACGTCAGGTTTGTGCACAATAAACCCTATTTCAGCATTTTATTCTTGAAAAATTGATTTAGTACGCATTATGAGTTTAAGAACTTTTGTGTTGCCACTTTGTGATGAAATTGTAACTTTGGAAATTGATTTGATTTTTGTATACAATATTTGAATAAAATGTTTGAAATTGATTTCTGATTCACACTTAGCATGACAGTGCCTTATTATTCCTCCTCCATTTATGGGGTTGACATCGATTATTTTCCTCCCTCTCTGGTGTACCAGTTGAGGTTGTAGATCAGATGAGTACTCATTAGCTAGCTAGCCACCTCCCTCATTGATTTCGATTAATGGGGTTGTAGATTGCTTTGTCGTGGTGTACAACACGGCATTGATCGGAAATTTTGTGTCATGGCTTAAGTTGTGTATGAATTGACAACACTGTGTTTATTAAATTATTTGATCAAAATTGTACTATAATGAGTTTGATAATTTTTGAAATGTAATTGTGCAATATTTAAATTGTGTTTTGTCAATGAATGTTTTATGTATTATATTTCAAATTTTTATTATGCACCACTGAGTATTTTTATACTCAGTGATAGCTTATTTTGCTGTCGCAGATTAGGGCAAGGAAAAAGTAGCAGAGTGAGCTGCTGGATTGGCAAGAACTTCTTTATCACTTTTGTACAGGTATTTATTTATACTCTTGTAATTATTTGATGTAAACATTGTAGTGTTCTATGTATCAATGTAAAGTTGAGTAGTTGTATAATAAATTGTAATAATGTTATTTTGGATTTTCTTTTTGTGAATTTTGTACTATATGCACTGTGAATGAAGTTATGAAATATTTTAAGTTGATAAATTTTTGATTGAATTGTGGAATGAATTAAATTGTGTTGACTTGAGATTATTTGGAGGTTGAGACTTGTGGAAAATTTATTAGAAGTATTTTTTTCATGTATTTGAAGAACTATTTTCTCAAAATACAGACAGTACTCTGCCGAAATTTTTATAAAATTTGCGGAAAAAAAATGGACAAAAATTTTTACTAGTTTTTAAGATTTGAATAAATGATGTTAGTTCCTACCAAAATACTCACCACTTCCAAAATGTAAGAAAATGGTTTTAAAATCCCTTGTAGTGTACCTAATAAGTTATCGGTAGGTGAAGTTCGATAGTTCATTAGGTATTCTACGGGATCATGTTATGCCTTACAGAGGGGTAAGGTGTGACATGTTTTGTGTTTGGATAATATTTTATATGTACCTGATGCTTTTAAGAACATCATTTCTATATCTAGTTTGACTAGAAATGGCTATGAATTTCAGTTCACATATGATGTTTGCAATATTTATTTTGGAAATAAATATGTTGGTTCGGGTTATATGAATAATGGTCTTTATTATTTGTATAATAATGACAAACACAAAATGAATGTAAGTGATCTAAATGAATGCAATGCCACGGTGAAAATCAACTCAAGTTCAAAATATATTTGGCACTTAAGGTTATGTCATGTTGCAGAAGATAGGATTGCAAAACTGGAGAAAATGGGGATTCTTTCCTCATTGGGCTCTAAGCCTACTCCAACTTGTGAATCTTGCCTTTAGGGTAAAATAACTAGATCACCCTTTGTTGGACAAGGGCCAAGGGCTAAAAATATTTTGGAGCTAATACATAGTGATGTATGTGGTCCATTTAAGGAAATGGCCAGAGGCGATTTTCATTACTTTATTACCTTTACTGATGATAAATCAAGGTTTGGGTATTTGTATTTGATGAAATACAAACATGAATCCTTTGAAAAATTCAAAGAATTTAAATATGAAGTAGAAAATCAAATAGGAAAGAGTATTAAAGCTCTTCGATCAGATCGTGGAGGTGAATATTTGAGTACTAAATTTGAGGAATACTTGAAAGAGCACGAAATTATTTCCCAACTGACTCCTTTAGGAACACCACAGCTAAATGGTGTATCTGAAAGGAGAAATCGTACCCTATTGGATATGGAACGTAGTATGATGAGCTATACTGATATGCCAATCTCCTTTTGAAGATTTGCATTAGAATCAGCTTTGTATATTTTGAATAGGATTCTATCAAAATCAGTTTCTTCCACACCTTATGAGATATGGCATGGAAGAAAACCAAGTCTTAAGCATGTTAAGATTTGGGGTTGTCCAGCTTATATCAAAAAGCTAAACACTAATAAATTGGAAACCAGATTAGAAAAGGGTCGATTTGTTGGATATTCAAAAGATAGTTTTGAATATTATTTTTATTTGCCTACTTCACAAAAGATTGTGGTAAGTAGAGATGCCACATTCTTGAACAATAGTTTGTTCAAGAAGGAGGCAAAGGAAGGCAAATAGAGTTAGAATTGGAGAATTTTGACCAACCAACAGATCAGATGGATATAGATCGATCTAATCAACCTACACCTATTGATGAAACATCTACAGCTATTCCTCGTAGAACAACCAGGGTATTTCACCCACAAGTGAGATATGGTTTCCTTCATGAAGAAGAGCAAAAATTGTCTACTCATGAAGAAATAGATCATGGAGATGATCCACTTACCTATGAAGAAGCTATATCAGAAATAGACTCTTCAAAATGGATTGATGCTATGAAATCCGAGATTGATTCCATGTATAACAATCAAGTTTGGGATCTTGTTGACCCACCTAAAGGTATTGTACCTATAGGGAACAAATGGGTTTTCAAGAAGAAAATTGGTTCTGATGGAAAGGTAGATACCTATAAGGCAAGGCTAGTAGTGAAAGGGTTTCACCAAAGGCAAGGAATCAACTATGAGGAGACTTTCTCGCTTATTGCCATGCTTAAATCAATCAAGATTCTATTAGCAATAGCTACATACTATGATTATGAGATTTGGCAGATGGATGTCAAAATAGCTTTTCTCAATGGATACATTGAAGAAAACATTTTCATAGAACAACCTAGGGGTTTTAAATCCTAAGATGGTTCCAAGGTATGCAAGTTAAAGCAATCCATTTATGGGTTAAAACAAGCTTCAAGGAGTTGGAATATTTGTTTTGATGAAGCCATTAAATCATTTGATTTTATCAAAAATAAGGATGAGCCATGTGTATATAAGAAGGTTAGTGACAGTGCTATCACTTTTCTTGTCTTATATGTGGATGACACACTGTTGTTGGGTAATGACATAGGTATGTTGACAACTGTAAAGGTATGGTTGTCAAATACATTCTCCATGAAAGACTTAGGGGAGACAACCTATATTCTTGGGATTCGCATCTATAGAGATAGAGCGAAAAGAATAATTGATTTATCCGAAAGTCTATACTTGAAAAAGGTGTTAAAGAGGTTTAACATGCTTAATTCCAAGAGAGGATTATTGCCAGTGAGACATGGTATCCCCCTTTCTAAAGAGATGTCTCCAAAGACACCTGAAGAAAGAGATAAAATGGCCAGGATTCCATATGCTTCAGCTATTGGAAGTTTAATGTATGCAATGTTGTGTACTAGGCCGGATATTGCATATGCTGTTAATTTGACTAGTAGGTATCAATCCAATCCAAGTTTGGAACACTGGATAGCTGTCAAGAATATCCTTAAGTACTTGAGAAGAACTAAGGATTTATTCTTGATCTTTGGAGGTGGAGACTTGCAATTGGATGGTTATACTGATTTTGATTTACAATCAGATATCCATGATAGAAAGTCTACCTCTGGGTATGTGTTCATTTGTAATGGTTGTAACACCCTCCCTGTACCAACTCCGTACATTCTACTGTTCCGGTTACCGGTGTCAGTCCGGACAGCTAGAACGTCCGGAAAAATATTTAAACTAAAGTCGGGAATTATAATTAACTCAAATATTAATAAGAAAAATTTAGTAAAAATTTTTGAAATAAAATACAACCTAGTTAAACGAGCCGGTGCCCAAGCAATGGGTAACCAGAGGGAAGTTGCGGTTCTCGCAACGAGGAGCCTTAGAGCCAGGGGAAAAATTATAAAATAATTTTTGGGACTCCAGAGAAGGGTTATTGAGGTTCCCATGGCATTAGAATGCCAAGAAAATACCTAGAAAAATTTTTCAATCGGTACAGACAATTTTGACCTGTTAAGCCAAACGGAGGGCATTTTGGTCATTTCGCCTTTAGAGGTGATTTTTGGCCGACTTGTCCAGTTGAGTAAATAATTAATATGACATAAAATATGAATAAACATTACTACAAATTAAATTGAAATTTGATAGAAAAGAAAAGAAAGAAAAAGGAGCTAAATTAGGAATTATGATGTCATGCTTAGGTAATTAAAAGTGTATTGGCCAATCAAATTTAAGCAAGTCCATTAAAATGAAATAAAAATGGGTAAATGAAGCAGAATTCTAGAAACCCAAAACTAGCTCCCTCTCTTCTTCTTCATGCCGTCCACTCACCCTTACCCATTCCACTATTAACAACCTTTCATCCTTCATCTTTCTTAGCTTTCTTCCACTAAAAACCCTAATTACCAACACAAAAATTCATTCTATCATCTTGGTGATTATTGTGGGAGCAAAAAGAAAAGGAAACCAAGACTTTGAGGAAGGGAAAAATCTGCCCTATTCAAGGTTAGTGCAACTATATACATAAAACTCATTAATTTCATGATTTGTGACTTGAAACTTAGTAGGAATTGTAATTTGAATGAACAAAAACTCATGTGTATGAGTATATAAATTTCGGCTGCCCTAGCTATGGAATGGGAGGGAGTGTTTTTGATGAGCTTGAAGTGAACTAGAATCATATTGGAAGTTTATAAACACAATAATAATGAATTAAAAGCTAACTAAGGTAAATTGTACAAAACATGAATTTGAATTAGGGTTTTGTGAGCAAAATGTAAACTTGGTTTAGGAAATTATTGGAGAACATTTTAATGGTCAATTAGTGACTATTTTAGGTAAGTTGACCATAAAATGGACTGAAAAATAGGATTGCAAAGTGAAGTTGCAGGCTGCCCTAGGACAGCAGCAGAGGGACTGAAAATTTAGTCCACTTACACTGTCATAACTTGGGCTGTGTTGGTTCAATTGGTGTTTGGCTAATTGGACATGAAACTAGGCTTATAATGGCACATTTTTACTGATGAAACCATGCCCAAAAGACCAAAGCAAGAGGACCAAAACTTGGCCCCAATCCGGACACACTGCAATAGCCCCTGCAGAATTGACCAAATGAACAATAACTGTTCATTTGGCCATAACTCACTGTAGATTTGGTCAATTGACCTGAAAGTTTTACAACAACAAATTAAGACAGAGACAAACAACTTTCATGAAGAAACCTACCCCAAATTATGGCCAGAACCTAACCTAAATGGCAGTGGCAGTCACTGTTCATGTTACTGTAGATATGGTAATTTCTGCAGAATGGAAATCCGGCCAGCTGTGGTTTTTGGACCATATCTGGAGCTACAAAACTTCAAATGGAGTGATTCAAAAAAGGAAATTCAACTAGACAAAATAAGGAAAAACTTTCATGTTTGCCATTTCTTCAAATTCCCACTGTAACAGTTCCAAATGGAACAGTAAAGTTATGGTACAAAATCTGAAAAATCTGCTCCTTTTGTTTAATGCTTAGAAATGGTATTAACGCTCAATGCCAACAAGTTTTAAATACAAAATGTGGTATGTTGGGAGTGCCAAAACCAATGTACCTAATTTCTACCTAAAAGTCAACATTTTAGTTGACCATAGAGGTGAATAGTAACACCGAAACTTGAAATTCAAAGATTGAAGAATTTTAAAGTATTGAATGCCCTAGTATACCTAACAAGATTGGTTTGGATAGTTTGGCATGCCAATAGGGTTCAGTTAGCAGTACTGCACATGGCAATATGCCATTCCGTGATTTTATGGCTTTTAGCCATTTTGACATTATATTGAGACTTAGCCTCGTGCCTAATATTATTCTGACTTGTTAGTCGCATTACATTTGCCGGAGATGCATATGTGACCGATGGTGTGACGGCCCGAGGTACTAGATACCCAGTGCCAGTTTACCCGTTATCCAGTCCAGTCGTCTAGTGTAGGTTACTTGGGGCAACCAAATGAATAAAAGTGAACAAAGTTAATGAAATAATGAATATACCAACACCAAACAAATAAAGCATACACATTCTATACACATTTATTTTCTTGCTATTTTCCTTTATTATATTATTGCACCACTAAGCATTATTGCTTAGCGCGTTGCTTTTGCCACGCGTAGGTACTGGAGATTCCGATCGTGAGCCCAGTAGACCACAGACTGGGTGAGTCCATCCTGCAGTTCTGCACAGTGTCCTTATCACCTCAACTTCTGCAGTGCATTGGTAGGACACTAGGTGTCATTTTGATATTTTGTAGCAAATTTTTACCTTCTCATATGTATTTGAACTTATGTAATATATTTTGATGTTCATGTAAATAATGAAAGTTATGACTATGAATGCAAAATTTGAGCATTTATTTATTGCTTGTATATGAGAAATGGATGTTTGAGAAATGAAAAGGTTGTTGAGAACCGAAATTGGAAATTGTTGAGATTTTGGATATTGGAGTTTGAAATGATGGAATACAAATATTGGAAGTGTTTTTAACAGGTTCCGAAGAACTGTTTTCTCCATTTTTAGCCGGTACTCCGCCGGATTTTCTTTAAAATCTTCGGAACCTCAAATAAATAATACTTTTGATAAATGGCTAAAATAAATTATATTTCATAAATTATATTCAAAAGCATGATATAAATTAATTAAGGTATAATAGAGTGTGCCGGTACACCGTGTGGCATTACTTATTTGGGTATACTGTACACGGGTAAGGGTGTCACATTTAGTGGTATCAGAGCACGGTTTAGGTGTTTCTGGGCCTAGATTGAGTCCATACCATGCATTGCATTTGTAAGAGTCGAGGTGACACTAATACAGATCTGTTTATCTTTCTTATTTTGAATAGGATATGGACCCTACATCACAGAGAGCCGTTGAGGAGGAAGTGGAGAGTCATGCTCCACCTGCAGCAGCTGAGACTGGGGGCATGAGAGAATCTGCCCGCCACTCAAGCGAGCACGCTCAGCCTCCACGAGCCATGTTTCAAAGAAATGGCCGACTTCTTTAGACAAATGGCTAGGGTAATGCCAAAGACCACCACCACCACCACCACCCACACAGTAAATCACACTGGAAAGGCTAAGAAAGTTTGGGGCGTGGATTTCTATGGCAAGAGAGAAGATGACTGCATTGCCGTAGAATTGGTTGAACAGGCAGAGTACTAAAACAACTCCACTGCACTCCAGAGCAAAACCTGGAAGCTGCCATATCTTTGCTGCAAGATGATGCATATGAGTGGTGGGACATTGTGTCCAGTGAAGTGCACCCAGAAGCTGTAACTTGGGACTTCTTCCTCTCTGAATTCAAGAAGAAATATGTGGGTACCGTATACCTGGAAGAGAGAAGAAGAGAGTTTATTAACTTGAGGCAGAGACAGCTGTCAGTGGCCGAATATGAGAAGGAATTTGTAAGATTGAGCCGCTATGGAAGGGAGATAGTCCCTAATGAAGCTGAAAGGTGCAAGAGATTTGAAGAGGGACTAAATGACAACATCAAGATCTAGCTCACTGCCTTGGGAATCACAGAATTTACCAAGTTAGTGGAAGCTGCAATAAAGGTGGAAAAAGTAAGAATCAATGAGCAAACCAGAAGGGATAGACAGCAGAAGAGGGGCCTGGGTCAGTCTAGTTCAGCTCCTGCATTTGGGAAGAAGTTCAAGGGTCCACCTGCACAGAGTTCAGGGCAACCACAAGGTCAGGGTCAGTCTCAGGGGCCCAGGCCACAATTTACCCCTAGGAGAGGTCAATCCACACCATCAGTGGGCAGCTCTCCAGGGATGGGGTTCAGGGGACCAGCCCCAGCATCTTCTGCATGTCCACACTGTCAGAAATGGCATAAGGGGGAGTGTTGGAGAGTGACTGGTGCCTGCTTGAGGTGTGGGTCAATAGAGCATCAGCTGAGGAACTGTCCACGAAGAACTACTACAGCTGCTCCAACACAAGCAGAAAGACCTGCTCCTGCACCACAGAGAGGTAGAAAATCAGGCAGATCTGACGCAGTGGGACCATCACAGAGGCCTACATCCGAGCCAGCAGAGAGGCCAGATAACAGACCACCTGCCAGAAATTATGCCCTGAGAGCTCAGGAGGAGCAAGATGCCCCGGACGTCATCCGGGGTACGTTCTCCCTCTACAATACTCCTGTGCATGCATTAGTAGATCCAGGATCTACTCATTCCTACATTTGCATCAACCTACCCGTAGAAAGGGGGATACTGATAGGGGAGAGTGACCAAGACATTCTGGTCACTAATCCATTAGGTCACAGTGTAGTGGTGAACAAAGTATACAAGGGTTGCCCGTTAAGGATTCAGGGGTATGAATTCTTGGCCGACCTGATTGAGTTACCCTTCCACGAGTTTGACGTGATTTTGGGAATGGACTGGTTGTCACGTCATCAGGCAATAGTTGATTGCAAATTGAAGAGAATTTCTCTAAAAACTTCAGAGGGTAATGAGATCACAGTTGTAGGGGAAAGGACAGATTTCTTGTCCAATGTCATCTCAGCCACAGTTGCAAGAAGAATGATGAGAAAAGGCTGTGAAGCCTACCTAGCACATGTGGTGGATATTAGGCAGGCTAAGCCAAACCTGAGTGACATACCCATAGTAAGAGACTTCCCAGAGGTATTTCCTGAAGAGTTGCCTGGTTTGCCACCAGAAAGGGAAGTCGAATTTGCTATTGAGACACTGCCGGGTACAACACCCATTTCCATTGCTCCTTATAGGATGGCACCCACTGAATTGAGGGAGTTGAAAACTCAGTTGCAAGAGTTGCTTGATAAGGGGTTCATACGCCCCAGTGTGTCACCATGGGGAGCTCCAATGCTGTTTGTGAAAAAGAAGGATGGGACTTTGAGGCTATGCATTGATTACCGGCAGTTGAATAAAGTGACGGTGAAGAACAAATATCCGTTGCCTAGAATTGATGATCTGTTTGATCAGTTGAAGGGAGCAGGAGTATTTTCTAAGATTGATCTCAGATCAAGGTATCATCAGTTGAGGGTGAAGGATGCAGATGTGCCAAAGACTGCATTCAGGACCCGATATGGGCATTATGAGTTCCTAGAAGTGATGGCCTTTGGCCTAACAAATGCACCAGCAGCATTTATGGACCTTATGAACCGTATCTTCCATCCATACCTAGATCGGTTCGTAGTGGTCTTTATTGATGATATTTTGGTGTATTCTAAGACCAGGGAAGAACATGATGAGCATTTGAGGATTGTTCTGCAAACCCTGAGAGAAAAGGAGCTGTATGCTAAGCTGTCCAAGTGTGACTTTTGGTTGAATGAGATTGCATTCCTTGGACACGTAGTGTCAGCTGATGGGATTAGGGTGGATCCCAAGAAAATAGAAGCAGTGATGGAATGGAAGCCTCCCAGAAACACAACTGAGGTCAGAAGTTTCTTGGGGCTAGCTGGGTATTACAGGAGATTTGTGAAGGGATTTTCCCTAATAGCTGCTCCAATGACCAAGTTGTTACACAAGAATGTCAGATTTGACTGGAATGACAAGTGTCAGACCAGTTTTGAGAAGTTGAAGGCTATGTTGACAGAGGCACTAGTGTTAACACAGCCAGTGTCAGGAAGGGACTTTGTGGTCTACAGTGATGCCTCACATAATGGGCTAGGGTGTGTATTGATGCAAGAGGGGAAGGTGGTCGCTTATGCTTCCAGGCAGCTAAGGCCACATGAACAGAATTACCCTACCCATGATTTAGAGCTTGCAGCAATTATCTTCGCATTGAAGATATGGAGGCACTACTTGTATGGTGAAAAGTGCTACATTTACACAGACCACAAAAGCCTGAAATACTTGCCAACCCAGAAGGAGCTCAACCTTAGACAGAGGCGATGGATTGAGTTCCTGAAGGATTATGATTGTGTAATTGACTACCATCCTGGGAAGCCAAATGTAGTTGCTGATGCTTTGAGCAGAAAGTCCATCACAGCTTTGAGATCATTAAATGCCCGTCTATCTTTGGTTCGAGATGGAGCTATTTTGGCTGAGTTGCAAGTGAGGCCAAACCTGCTACAGCAGATTTTAGATGGGCAAAAGGTAGATGAGAAGCTAATGGCTATTATGAGCAAAATCTCAGAGGGAAAAGCAACTGATTATGAGGTGAAAGCAGATGGGTGTCTGTATTACAAAGGAAGACTGTGTGTACCAGATGATGGGGAATTGAAGGCCAGTATTCTAAAAGAGGCACACACCAGTGTATATGCTATGCACCCAGGAAGTACAAAGATGTATCATGATCTGAAGCTTCAGTATTGGTGGCCTGGTATGAAGAGGGATATAGGTGACTATGTGACTAAATGCTTGACATGTCAGCAAGTCAAGGCAGAACATCAAGTTCCATTAGGTTTGCTACAGCCTATACGCATACCTGAATGGAAATGGGATTGGGTCACCATGGATTTTGTAAGTGGTCTACCTCTCACCCAGAAGAAACATGATGCAGCATGGGTGATAGTTGATAGATTGACAAAGTCAGCACACTTTCTGCCAATTAGGACTGACTACTCACTGGAGAAGTTAGCAGAATTGTACATCAGTGAGATAGTTAGACTGCATGGAATCCCACTTTCCATCATATCTGATCGAGACCCAAGGTTTACATCGAGATTTTGGAAGAAGTTGCATGAGTCCTTGGGTACACAACTCCATTTCAGCACAGCTTTCCATCCTTAAACGGATGGGCAATCAGAAAGAGTAATCCAGGTAAACAATTGAAACCAATTAGATAAATACACATATTGAACTGAAATGATAACAATAACATGAAAAATATGTCAGGTCCTTGAGGATATGCTGAGGAGTTGTGTCATTGAGTTTGAGGGAAGTTGGGATAGATACCTCCCACTGGCAGAGTTTGCATACAACAATAGCTACCAAGCTAGCATTCAAATGGCCCCATATGAAGCACTGTATGGGAGAAAATGTAGAACTCCAGTGTGCTGGACTGAATTGGGCGAAGACAAACTGGTAGGGCCAGACTTGGTGAAACAGGCTGAGGAGAAGGTAAAATCAATCAAAGCCAACTTAAAGGTTGCCTCAGACAGACAGAAATCTTATGCCGACCTGAAGAGAAAAGAAAAAGAATATATGGTTGGCGACAAAGTGTTCCTCAAGGTGTCACCATGGAAGAAAGTGTTGAGGTTTGGAAGAAAAGGTAAGTTGAGCCCTAGGTTCATTGGCCCATATGAAGTCATTGAACGTGTGGGTCCAGTGGCCTATAGGCTAGCTTTACCACCAGAGCTGGACAAGATCCACAATGTGTTCCACGTGTCCATGCTCAAAAGATACCGCTCAGATCCTTCACATGTCATCTCCAGAGAAGAAATTGAAATACAATCGGATTTGACATATGAAGAAGAACCTCTACGAATCCTGGCTCGGGAAGTAAAAGAGTTGAGGAACAAGCAGATTCCACTGGTGAAAGTGCTTTGGAGGCACCACAACACCGAGGAGGCAACTTGGGAAAGTGAAGAGACGATGAGGCAACAGTTCCCTCAACTGTTTGCATCAGGTAAATTTCGAGGACGAAATTTAAATTAGAGGGGAAGAGTTGTAACACCCTCCCTGTACCAACTCCGTACATTCTACTGTTCCGGTGACCGGTGTCGGTCCGGACAGCTAGAACGTCCGGAAAAATATTTAAACTAAAGTCGGGAATCATAATTAACTCAAATATTAATAAGAAAAATTTAGTAAAAATTTTTGAAATAAAATACAACCAAGTTAAATGAGCCGGTGCCCTAGCGATTGATGCATACATTTTGCATAATCATTTAGGTTTAATTTCATAGCTATTTTATTTGATTATTAGTCACTTTTAGCTAATTTCATTAGTTATTTAGTTAGTTTTCCATAATTGTCAATTTTGGATTAATTTGTAATTTTTACTTTGTTTTGTAGGAAAAATGGTGTTTTTGAAGGACTGAAGAGAATTTTGCCATTGAGGAGTGTCTTCTACCAAAGATGTCAAATACAATTTTTCTTGCTGAAATATGAATTGACCTAATTGTGCATAACTTGACGAATTAGCTATTCAGATCTGCATAAGGAGAATGATCATCGTTCGAACCAAATGAAATGTGCATAAGGAGACAAAGATAGCTTATGCACATTCTCGCCTCCCTTATGCACCTTCACGGAATTGTGCATAACCTATGCACCAAGTCATGCGATTTCGCATAAGTGACTCGTAACCAGTAAAATCAGATAAGGGACGCATAACTTATGCACCCACTTATGCATTCCATAAAGAGTTCATTAATGAGTCGTGTAAGATTCCCTCAATCAATTCCTCCTAGAACATACTATTTTAGGGCTCCATGTCAGAAAAATGATATAAATAGTCCCATTTTCTCATTTTAGAGGAGAGACAAGGAGCAGAAAAGAAAAGGAGAAGAGAGGCAGAATTTGAGGAGTCACTTTCACCTTCCACACCATTCTCAACCAAGATTTGCAGATTTCTTCCTTCCTTTACATTTTTCTACATTTCTAGTGTTTAATTTCTTACTTCTTAGCTTAGATTAAAGCTTTATTTCCATTTAAACTCATCATATCTTGTAAGCATTATGGATAGTGAGTAGTTTACTTTTGATTCTGGAGTAAGGGATGTAACATTTTAGTTATTTTTGTGGATTTGAACTGGGTTAGTCCCAATTTAATGAATTTATGAGGTTTAATCCATTTCTTGTGTGCTTATTCACATGCTTAATGAAGGGCCCCATTAAGTTATGTTCTTAATCCTTGGTTGAAGCACCGAAAGAAGAAAACCAAGTGATAGTTAATCAAGAAATTGGACTTAATTAACTTAGATCTAGAAATAGACTAAGGGTTAAGAGGGTTTTAATAGATTGATTAAAAAACCTAATGGGTCTTGGTTAATTTTAACTCCACGAAAGTAGGATTAAGTTAATTAAGGCACTCTTTGTCTCACTCGAAAGAGTTTTCAAAGGATTTTAGAATTAATCTCCTTTAAACCCATAAATTTCATGGATTGGGCTAGCTAGGGAAAATCCCAAAATAGCTTGAATATGAAATCCCGAACTCCGGAATTGCCTTTTTATCATTGTTAATTTCTAATCGAATTTAATTACTTACCATTTTGAATATTGCCATATTTGAATTTGCTTTATTTTAATTTGATGCAAATTTAGTTAAATCATTACATAGTTGAATAGATTATTAATTTTGCATATATAGATTTCATACTCCAATACCCATCAATTTATTACTTTAATTTCAAAAATAGTCCAAATTAGTTAGCATTTTTTTATATCAAAAATTCAATCATTAACACAACTCCTCGTGGGAACGATATCTTTTCTATATTACTTGTACGACCCGTGCACTTGCGGTTGGGACGCATCAAGTTTTTGGTGCCGTTGCCGGGGAGTTGTTTGTTTAAGATTGAATTCTTGATTATTTTAGTCGTTTATAGTTTTATTTTTGTTATCTTTTCATTTTGTGTTTGTTTGTTCTTTTTCAGGTACTTTTAATCTTTTATGAGAAGAGCTAGAAGCACAAGTGACACATCCTTATTATTTAATCCTGAAATTGAGAAGTTTTGTAGAGACAACAAGAAAGAAACTAGAAGAAGAAAAGAAGCATTGAGAGCAGCTGAAATTGAAACAGAAATTGCTGAAGAAAGAGTTGGAATCAGTTGTGATAATGGTGAAAATGATCGAAATAATGAAAATGCAGCTCATGGTGAAGAAGTTGTAAATGCTAATGTGCCTAAGGGAAGTATGATGGATCACGCATTTCCTCATTTTGATGATTTAAGAGAGAGTACAGCAAGACCAAGAATTGATGCAAATAGTTATAAGATGGATTTTGGAGTACTACAAATGATTCAGAATTCTCAATTCGGAGGTCATCCTTCAGAAAATCCTCATACTCATCTTAAGAAGTTTGTTATGATTTGTGACATGCAAAAGCAACCAGGAGTATCTGATGATGCAGCAAGGCTAAAATTGTTTCCATTCTCTTTGAAAGATAGAGCATTGGATTGGCTTGATTCTTTACCTCACAACTCAATTACAAATTGGGAGCAGCTCACTGATGCATTTCTTGCCCAATACTTTCCACCTGGAAAAACTCAAGAGTTGAGGAATCAAATGATTGCTTTTAGACCAAGAGAAGATGAGACTCTTTATGAGTCATGGATGAGATGGAAGGAGTTGGAGAGACAATGTCCACATCATGTCATTCCTAAATGGATGATAAACCAGAATTTTGATAAACCAGAATTTTTATACAAATGTCACTCCTGCTATTAGAGGAATCATTGATGCTCAAACTGGAGGGGAATTCATTATTAAGCATGAAGATGAAGCTTATGAGTTGTTAGAGAAAATAGCAAAAAACAGTCATCTATGGAGTAATCCAAGAGGGTCAACTCCAACTCAAAAAGGCAAGTTCTTTGGAATGTATGAGCTTGATCCATTCAACATGATCAATGCCAAATTTGATGCACTCACTAATGTCCTTGCTAAGAAAATGGAGGATTTAAGTATGCTAGTCAGTTCATCATCATGCTCAAAGTTCTCAACAAGTTACTTATGCGAAGGAACAATGAGTCATGGAGTAGATTATCCTTCATATGCTTGGAGGAATCATCCCAATTTTTCATGGGAGAATCAAGAAAATCAAGCTTCAACTCGTAACTTTCCATCACAACAACAAGAGCATCAATACCAACAACCTAGGCAACCACCACCTAGTTTTCAAAGAAAAGAATGCAAATCTGCACCTTTACCAAGACAAAGAAGAACAAAGTTCCACCACAGAGGCTTTATTACAACAAATTCTTGCTAATCAAATTAAGCGTGATGAAGAGTTGAGAGAGATGAAAGCAAGGCTGAACAAATGCAAACACACAATAGGATCTTTGGAAAATCAGATTGCACAACAAGCATGCTCATCAAGTACCAATTCTATGGGGAAACTTCCTAGTCAAACAGAAAATCCAAGGGAGCAATGTCATGCCATCACACTGAGGAGTGGTAAAATAGTGCATAATGAGAAGAGTGAAAAAGTTGAAAAGAGAGACAATGAGGAAGATTTTGAGGAGATGAAAACAAAAGAGTGAAAAGGGAGTGCAAGAAAAGGTAAAGAGGAGGTTGGAGAGAAAGAAGAGAAATATATACCTCCGAGCCTTACAAGCCACGACTTCCCTTTCCACAGAGATTTCAAAAGACAAGCTTGATAAGCAATTTGGGAAGTTCTTAGAGGTTTTGAAGAAGCTATATATAAATGTGCCTTTTATCGATGCTCTTTCCCAAATGCCTTCTTATGCTAAGTTTTTGAAAGAAATTCTCTCAAACAAAAGAAGACTTGAAGATTATGAGATCAGAGCCTTAACTGAGGAATGCAGTGCTATCCTCCAAAGGAAACTTCCTCCAAAGCTCAAGGATCCAGGGAGTTTTTCAATTCCATGCCATATTGGGGAATCATGTTCTATAAAAGCTTTATGTGATTTAGGGGCTAGTGTAAGCCTTATGCCCCTCTCCATCTATGAGAAGCTTAACATGGGAGATCTTAAGCCAACCCACATTTCTCTTCGGCGATGCAGATCAATTAAATATCCGAAGGAATCTTGGAAAATATACCATCAAGGTTGGAAAATTTTACATCCCGATTGACTTTGTCATTTTGTACAAGGAAGAGGATTCTCATAAACCAATCATTTTGGGAGGCCTTTCACAGCTACACTGGTGCTTTGATTGACGTGAAAGGTGAAAAGCTTACTCTTAGAATCGGAGAGGATCAGTTAGTCTTCAATATTGGCAATGATAAGAAGAAGCAACATGAAGATGTAGACTCTTGTTTGAGAATTGATATAGTTGATGAGTTAGTAAAAGAGCACTTTAGAAAGAGCTATCCGAAGGCTTCTCTTGAAAGTTGTCTTATCCATGAAGGGAGTATCAATGATGAAAATCCAAAAGAGGCTGCATTTGCACAAGATTTGAATAGTAATCCACCTTGTCCTATGGCACCAATCTTTCAAGTTGAGGAAGTGGAGAAAAGTGAAGTAAAGCAACCATCTCTCAAAGAAAAAGATGCACCAAAGGTTGTCAAGAAAGAAATGGTCGGATTTTTAGACAAAGCAACAAGGATCTTCTCATGTGATGGAAAGAAAATGAAGTATAGATTCATTGAAGCACCTATTGGAAACAGAGGCAACAAATTCCAATTTCAGCCACCATGAAACATGAAAAGAGTCTAGCTAAGGACTATAAATTAGCGCTCTTGGGAGGCATCCCAAGTCCTTTTATTTTGCTTTTGTTGATTTACTTTCATTTTCATTAATTTTGTTTTTATCTTAAATTTCCTCAAATTCAATTTTTGACATTATTAAATCTTGTCCCTTGTAGATGTATATCAATGAAGAAAGGCTGGTGAACTATTGGGAGTCGCAACTGTTATTGCAGAGGAAAATTGCAATCTGCAGAAAAGGAAAAGTCTGCAGCAGATAGATTCTGTCCTTGAGCTGCAATCTAGTTTATGCAGAGAGGAAGAAGAAATTCTGCAGCAAAGAGGGTGTTTGCAGCAGATGGCTTGTGTTTTTGGTGAGGTTGGGTGTGAGACTTTTAAGTATGTGTGATTTTAATCTTAATATGGTGGTAAGTGAGTCATTTTTGCAGTTTTGAGCTTCTTTGGGTTGTAGGATTCAAGGTAAAAAATGCTGCATTTTCTTGGCAAAACTTGGAGACTTCATTTCGTCATTTGTGGTTAGATGCAACTTCATGCAAATTTTATGGAGTTTTATGTGCTAAATGTTGATTTGCAGAATTTGTCTTAAAATGGCTTAGTTCTCAAAGGTCTTTTATGTAGGATCCATTTTTACATGCTTGTGTGATGCCTTTTTGATATACTTTGTATATATTGATGTGTTTTTGGTGAAACTTCTCATGGTTTATGCTTCATGGAATTATATTTCCTCATTCTAGGGTATTTTTCACACTTGCAATCCATGTTCTATTGCATTCTTGATCTTGCTAACTTGTGCATAAGCAACTGCATAGCTTATGCAATCCTGCATAACCACAATTCTTGCCATTTTCCACCTTTATTGCAAGTGCATAAGGAGAGTGCATAGCTTATGCACTTCTGCATAACCTCATTTTGTCAAATTTCATATCTGTCAAAACTTGCATAAGGTGAGTGCATGACTTATGCACATTTGCACAACTTCAAATTCTGCATTTTCTCTCTCTGCCGAAGTCTGCATAAGCAGAGTGCATAACCTATGCACTTCTGCATAACCAAAAACTCTGAATTTCCAATTCTGCCGAGGGGTGCATAAGCAGAGTGCATAACCTATGCACTTCTGCATGACCAGAAACCCAGAAAAATCAAACTTGCCGAGGGGTGCATAAGGAAGGTGCATAAGTTATGCACTTCCGCATAACCAAGAACTCCAAAAATTCAAACTTGCCGAGGGGTGCATAAGCAGAGTGCATAACCTATGCACATCTGCATGACCACCAACCCAAAATTCCAAAAATTGCCGAACAGTGCATGAGCAGAGTGCATAACCTATGCACTTCTGCATGACCCGATTTTCTGAACAACCACTTTCACCGAAACTTGCATAAGGAGAGTGCATAACTTATGCACTTCCGCATGACCAAAAAAAAAAAAAAAAAAAAAATTTGCAAATATTTTACATAGCCTATGCAACCCTTATTGCCACTCATGCGAGCCTTGCGGCTTATGCACCCTACTTATGCACATGTTTTGGACAGCACTTTACTCTGCATAACCTGTACAGCCTCTTATGCATCACCATTATTCCTTGAATTCTCATCTGCTCTATACCAGGTAACTCTTTCCTTTTGCTCTTAAATTTCACAATTCCTGGTAATTTCTCTTTACTTTGAATTTTGATAATGCACTACTTGAGACATTGAGGACAATGTCTAATTTTGAGTTTGGGGGTGCACATTCATTTTGATTTTTGCTTCATTTTTTTTTACATTTTGAGTATAGGAACATCTCATCCCATTTCATTTACATATATTGTAAATATTTTACATATACATCCATACATACATATACATAACACATTTACACACACATTATACATCACTTAGAAATTATACACTTTGCACACAAATAGACTTCTTCCATTTAGTTAATGCATTGCTCATTTTTAGGAATCATGCATCATGCATTAAAATCTTTTGCCAAATCCCTTGAGTATTGAAAAGTTGCCTATGAGAGTAATTTGACTTACCTATAGTTGGGTTTGTGGATTGAAAGTTTCCTAAGAGGTGCAAAGTTTTGAAGTGTCTATCCTTTGCCTATATCTTCTTAGCCAAAAAGCCACCCAACTAGTCCTTTAGAGATTAGAGTGTTTAGAGGGAGTTATTGGATATAAGGTAGTCAAATGATGTCTCACCAATCCTAGAACAAATTTTCTAAACCTTTCAAGGCGAAATATCAGCTTATACTTGAAAAGAGAGATGATTAGGCATTCTTTGATTTAAACCTTCTCATTTTAAACCTTTGGCCCTTTTTCCTAATTAAAATTGACCTTTGAAAACCCCTTTGAGCCTTTTTATCCCTAATTTTTCTTGAAATCCTTATTACTACCTAGCCAATGAACCAAACACTCCAACCCTTTTCATGAGAATAATATTGAATATTAGGTACACTTTCTAAAAAATAAAAATAAAAATAAAAAAAAAGAAAAAATATACAAAAAAAGGGAGAAGAAGTGCTTGTCATCTTGTAAAAGTGCTAGTATATGTGCTTTTCACTATTGCCATTCAAAATGAAAGAAATCCACCCAAAGTATTAAAAGAAATGAGTTTGGGGGTGGCATTTTTAGGGACAATCATCAAAAGAAAATGCAAAATACAAGTCTAAAGTATCAAAATGTCCCTCCATTTTTATGTGTTTTGTAAACTATGCTAGCACTTGACAATTCTCATTGTGTACTTCTCTCCTCCATATATACAAAAAAAAAGAAAAAAAGAAGAAAAAGAAAAAAATTATAATAAAATAAGAAGTGTACCTTATGTTTAAAAATTGAAAATATTCTCATGCTTTGAATACTTTTTACCCATCTTTCTTCTTAGCCTCATTTTAAACCCCATGGCCTCATTACATCCCTAAAAAGACCTTTGATCTCTTGATAGTACTTGCTACATTAGTGGAGATAGGAGTAGGGAATTTGCCTATGGGATTGGAAAACTATTCATCTATTCATTCAATTCTATCATTCCATGTTGAGATACTTTGGTTATCAATTGTCCTAGAATTCTTTTTGAGCATGACTATCTCTTTTGATTTGTTGGTTTGGGGATTTTGAATGATAATTGACTTGATGGCTAAGCGGTGAAAGCTTGGATAAGCATTAGATTCTTTGCATTTTGAAGGATGGGTATATGGATTGCTGGTATGGCTGAAGGTGTGTTAAGTTACTTTAATAGGTGATTTTCATAGTTCTTTGGATAAGGCACCCTAAAAATTTTTGCATTTCATTTTAAAGTTTGCTTGAGGACAAGCAAAAGCTTGAGTTTGGGGTATTTGATGCATACATTTTGCATAATCATTTAGGTTTAATTTCATAGCTATTTTATTTGATTATTAGTCACTTTTAGCTAATTTCATTAGTTATTTAGTTAGTTTCCATAATTGTCAATTTTGGATTAATTTGTAATTTTACTTTGTTTTGTAGGAAAAATGGTGTTTTTGAAGGACTGAAGAGAATTTTGCCATTGAGGAGTGTCTTCTACAGCCAAAGATGTCAAAAACAAGTTTTCAAGCTGAAATATGCATTGACCAAATTGTGCATAACTTGCCGCATAAGCTATGCAGATCTGCATAAGGAGAAAGATCATCATTCGAGAACCGGTGAAATGTGCATAAGGAGACAGCATACCATATGAACATTCTCGCATCCCTTATGCACCTTCAAGGACTTGAGCATAACCTATGCACCAAGTCATGCGATTTCGCATAAGTGACTCAGAACCAGTAGCGCATAAGGGCGCATAACTTATGCAGTCCACTTATGCAGTCCCATAAAGAGTTCATTAATGAGCTGGCAGAAGATTCCCTCAATCAATTCCTCCTAGAACATACTATTTTAGGGCTCCATGTCAGAAAAATGATATAAATAGTCCCATTTTCTCATTTTAGAGGAGAGACAAGGAGCAGAAAAGAAAAGGAGAAGAGAGGCAGAATTTGAGGAGTCACTTTCACCTTCCACACCATTCTCAACCAATATTTGCAGATTTCTTCCTTCCTTTACATTTTTCTATATTTCTAGTGTTTAATTTATTACTTCTTAGCTTAGATTAAAGCTTTATTTCCATTTAAACTCATCATATCTTGTAAGCATTATGGATAGTGAGTAGTTTACTTTTGATTCTGGAGTAAGGGATGTAATATTTTAGTTATTTTTGTGGATTTGAACTGGGTTAGTCCCAATTTAATGAATTTATGAGGTTTAATCCATTTCTTGTGTGCTTATTCACATGCTTAATGAAAGGCCCCATTAAGTTATGTTCTTAATCCTTGGTTGAAGCACCGAAAGGAGAAAACCAAGTGATAGTTAATCAAGAAATTGGACTTAATTAACTTAGATCTAGAAATAGACTAAGGGTTAAGAGGGTTTTAATAGATTGATTAAAGAACCTAATGGGTCTTGGTTAATTTTAACTCCACGAAAGTAGGATTAAGTTAATTAAGGCACTCTTTGTCTCACTCGAAAGAGTTTTCAAAGGATTTTAGAATTAATCTCCTTTAAACCCATAAATTTCATGGATTGGGCTAGCTAGGGAAAATCCCAAAATAGCTTGAATATGAAATCCCGAACTCCGGAATTGCCTTTTTATCATTGTTAATTTCTAATCGAATTTAATTACTTACCATTTTGAATATTGCCATATTTGAATTTGCTTTATTTTAATTTGATGCAAATTTAGTTAAATCATTACATAGTTGAATAGATTATTAATTTTGCATATATAGATTTCATACTCCAATACCCATCAATTTATTACTTTAATTTCAAAAATAGTCCAAATTAGTTAGCATTTTTTTATATCAAAAATTCAATCATTAACACAACTCCTCGTGGGAACGATATCTTTTCTATATTACTTGTACGACCCGTGCACTTGCGGTTGGGACGCATCAGCGATGGGTAACCAGAGGGAAGTTGCGGTTCTCGCAACGAGGAGCCCTAGACCCGGGGGAAAAATTATAAAATAATTTTTGGGACTCCAGAAAAGGGTTATTGAGGTTCCCATGGCATTAGAATGCCAAGAAAATACCTAGAAAAATTTTTCAATCGGTACAGACAATTTTGACCCGTTAAGCCAAACGGAGGGCATTTTGGTCATTTCGCCTTTAGAGGTGATTTTTGGCTGACTTGTCCAGTTGAGTAAATAATTAATATGACATAAAATATGAATAAACATTACTAGAAATTAAATTAAAATTTGATAGAAAAGAAAAGAAAGAAAAAGGAGCTAAATTGGGAATTATGATGTCATGCTTAGGTAATTAAAAGTGTATTGGCCAATCAAATTTAAGCAAGTCCATTAAAATGAAATAAAAATGGGTAAATGAAGCAGAATTATAGAAACCCAAAACCAGCTCCCTCTCTTCTTCTTCATGCCGTCCACTCACCCTTACCCATTCCACCATTAACAACCTTTCATCCTTCATCTTTCTTAGCTTTCTTCCACTAAAAACCCTAATTACCAACACAAAAATTCATTCTATCATCTTGGTGATTATTGTGGGAGCAAAAAGAAAAGGAAACCAAGACTTTGAGGAAGGGAAAAATCTGCCCTATTCAAGGTTAGTGCAACTATATACATAAAACTCATTAATTTCATGATTTGTGACTTGAAACTTAGTAGGAATTGTAATTTGAATGAACAAAAACTCATGTGTATGAGTATATAAATTTTGGCTGCCCTAGCTATGGAATGGGAGGGAGTGTTTTTGATGAGCTTGAAGTGAACTAGAATCATATTGGAAGTTTATAAACACAATAATAATGAATTAAAAGCTAAGTAAGGTAAATTGTACAAAACATGAATTTGAATTAGGGTTTTGTGAGCAAAATGTAAACTTGGTTTAGGAAATTATTGGAGAACATTTTAATGGTCAATTAGTGACCATTTTAGGTAAGTTGACCATAAAATGGACTGAAAAATAGGATTGCAAAGTGAAGTTGCAGGCTGCCCTAGGACAGCAGCAGAGGGACTGAAAATTTAGTCCACTTGCACTGCCATAACTTGGGTTGTGTTGGTTCAATTGGTGTTTGGCTAATTGGACATGAAACTAGGCTTATAATGGCACATTTTTTCTGAAGAAACTATGCCCAAAAGACCAAAGTAAGAGGACCAAAACTTGGCCCCAATCCGGACACACTGCAACAGCCCCTGCAGAATTGACCAAATGAACAGTAACTATTCATTTGGCCATAACTCACTGTAGATTTGGTCAATTGACCTGAAATTTTTACAGAAACAATTTAAGACAGAGACAAACAACTTTCATGAAGAAACCTACCCCAAATTATGGCCAGAACCTAACCTAAATGGCAGTGGCAGTCACTGTGACACCCCTTACCCGACTACAGTGTAGCCGAGCAAGTTATGCCACTCAGTGTGCCGGAGCACTCTATTTTATCTTAATTCATTTTTATCATAGTTTTGAAAATAATTTGTGAAATATAATTCATTTATTGAAATTGTAATTTATTTGAGGTTCTGAAAATTTTTAAAGAAAATTCGGCAGAGTACCGGCTAAAAATGGAGAAAACCGTTCTTCGGAACCTGTGAAAAACACTTCCTATATTCTTATTCATTCATCTCAACTCCATTTATCAAAATCTCAATATTTTTTTCAGTTCACATTCATTTCTCAATCATTCATTTCATGTGATAATCATATATATATCACAGATAAACATTCACTTTTTCATTTACAAACACAATTCTCATTATTTACATGAGCATCAAATTACATTTCATAAGTTCATTTACACATGAGAAAATAAGATCAATTACAAAATACCAAAATGACACCTAGTGTCCTACCAATGCACTGTAGCCTGTGAGGTGACACGGACACTATGCAGAACTGCAGGATGGACTTACCCAATCTGTGGTCTACTGGCTCTCGATCAGTATCTTCAGTACCTACGCGTTGCAAAAGCGACGCGCTAAGCATAAAGCTTAGTGGTGCAAATAATAAAATAGAAAGAAATAATATGCAAATAAAAATCATAATTTCTTAGCCATTGTATTCGCAAGAACTGAATAATTACCAACTTAATGTTTAGTCGAGGGCTAATTACGTTTTATGATATTAACTTCTTCATGCATTTTGTTTATTTATTTTCTTCATGATCTTGAGTTTCTTTGTATTCTATCGTAATCATTTCTGATGTTTAATTTTCATATTTTCTTTAACAATCAGTTCAATTACAGTTATACTTTTCCATACCCAAGTAACCTATACAAATTGACCGGACTGGATAAACGGGTAAACTAGCACTGGGTACCAGGTACCTCGGGCCATCACACCATCGGTCACAATGTGTCTCCCGGTGTGCAAACAGAATGGCTAATAAGCCATATAAGCAATAAGGCTTAAAGCCAAGTAAAACATCATAATCAGTATAGCCATAGGCTATCACATCACAGAATGGCAATGAAGCCATACATCATACGCAGTACTGCTATCAGAACCCTATTGGCATGCCAACCTATCCAAACCAATCACATTAGGCCTACTAGGGCATTTGATACTTTTGAATTCTTCAATATTTGAATTTTAAGTTTTTATGTCACTATTCACTTCAATAATCAACAAAAAGTTGACTTTTGCATAGATCATAGGTGCATTGGTTTTAACACTCCCAATGTACCACATTTTACATTTAAAACTTGTTGGTTTTGGTCACTTTCTCAAAACTTAGGTCATTTTGGCAAAATTGCCAATTTTTGGTTTTGGTGTCACTATTCACCTCATTGGTCAACAAAAATGTTGACTTTTGGATAGAAAATAGGTGTATTGGTCTTAACACCTCAAACATACCACATTTTGTATTTCAAACTTGTTGGTATTGGTTGCCAATACCATTTTTAAGCTTAATGCTAATTGAGCAAAATTTTCGGTTTTCATGCTTCATCTTTACTGTTCCATTTGTTATTTTTACAGTGGGAATTTGAGGAAATGGTAAACATGAAAGTTGTTCCTTATTTTGTCTAGTTGAATTTCCTTTTTTGAATCACTCCATTTGGAGTTTTGTAACTCAAGTTATGGCCAAAATAAGTTTACTGTTCACGTACACTGTTCATGCTGAGATTTTGGGTCTGGCAGATTTTTGGTCCAAGTTTGGTCAGTAATTTGACCAAGTTAAGTTCATAATTTGATCTAACTTTCTTCATATGAAATGCTCTACTATGCCTTAGGTTTCCATCGGTTCAAGAATCGCCTAAATCCGAGTTTTCTAGAGAGAGTTATAGCCATCCAAACATTACTGCTCAAATCAAAATCTGCAGAGTTGCAGGTTTGAACGATGCTTGTGACTGCCATTTGGGTTAGGTTCTGGTCATAATTTGGGGTAGGGTTCTTCATGAAAGTTGTTTGTCTATGTCTTAACTTGTTGCTGTAAAACTTTCAGGTCAATTGACCAAATCTACAGTGAGTTATGGCCAAATGAACAGTTACTGTTCATTTGGCCAATTCTGCAGAGGCAGTTTCAGGGTATCCGGATTAGGGCCAAGTTTTGGTCCTGTTGCTTTGGTCTTTTGGGCATGGTTTCTTCAGCAAAAATGTGCCATTATAAGCCTAGTTTCATGTCCAATTGGCCAAACACCAATTGGACTAACACAGCCCAAGTTATGGCAGTGCAAAGGGACTGAATTTTCAGTCCCTATCTTTCTTGTCTAGGGCAGCCTGCAATCCTCACTTTGCAATCTCATTTTTCTGTCTATTTGTTGTTCAATTTACCTAAAATGGTCACTAATTGACCATTAAAATGCTCTCTAATAATTTCCTAAGCCAAGTCACATTTTCACCTTTCCAAACCCTAATTCAAATTCATGGTTTATGCCATGTATCTTAGTAACTACCAATGCATTGCTTATATGTTTATAACTTCAACATGGTTTCTATTTCACTCTAAGCTCATCAAATACTCCTACATATTCCTTTTCTAGGGCAGCCAACATTCAAGAGATCATACACATAGGTTTTTGTTCATTTAAATTACAAGTCTTACTAAATTTCAAGTCCAAAATCATGAAATTTAAGAGTTTTATGTTTATAGTTGATCTAACCTCAACTTGAAGAATCTCCAAGCTTGCCAACTTTAATTTCTCTTCTCCCTTTTGCTCCCAAACACCTTAGCAAGCTTCTAGAATAAATTTTTGTGTTGAGAACTTGAGGAAATATGGTGGGAGTTTAGGGCTTCATGAGCTTGCCAAGCTCATCAATGGAGGGAGGAGAAAATCACGTTTTGGTGAAGAAGAAGAAGAATGGCTGCTGCTCACATTTTTCTTTCCCTTTAGTCCATTTTTTAGTCTCTTTTAAGTGTTTTAAAAATGCTTGTTTGAATGCAATTGGTGGGGACTTGTAAGTGACATCATAAAGATGTCATAAATTGCTTTTTATGGATTTTTCTTTCCTTTTCTTTTCTAATCATTTTCAATTCAATTTTCAACAATATTTATTCACATTTTAGATCATAATAATTATTTACTTAACTGGACAAGTCGGCCAAAAATCACCTCTGAAGGCGAAATGACCAAAATGCCCTCCGTTTGGCTCAACGGGTCAAAATTGGCTGTACCGATTGAAAAATTTTTCTAAATATTTTCTTGGCATTCTAATGCCATGGGAACCTCAATAACCCTTCTCTGGAGTCCCAAAAATTATTTTATAATTTTTCCCCCTGGTCTAGGGCTCCTCGTTGCGAGAACCGCAACTTCCCTCCGGTTACCCATCGCTTGGGCACCGGCTCGTTTCACTTGGTTGTATTTTATTTCTAAAATTTTTTCTAAGTGTTTCTTATTAATATTTGAGTTAATTATGGTTCTTGACTTTAGTTTAAATATTTTTTCGGACGTTCTAGCTGTCCGGACCGACACCGGTCACCGGAACAGTAGAATGTACGGAGTTGCTACGGGGAGGGTGTTACAACTCTTCCCCTCTTATTTAAATTTTGTCCTCGAAATTTACAGGCTTAAATGTCGAGTTACTACCTCCTTGTTTCTTCACTTCCTTGTATTGCCTCATCGATTATGCAGGTTTGGCTCTTCCTGAGCTTCCATTGCATATACTTGTGGTGCCACCTAACCGGGCTTTTAAGCGGTCTCGAAATAATCTTACGTGAAATGTCGATCGTTTCTGCTCTACCCGATCTTTTACCCCTTTGAACTACGGGGAAGGTCTATCAATTTGTCTGGAGCTATTGAACCACTCCTCCGAGGGCAATCTCTTATGAAATGATCCGTAGCCCCACACTTAAAACACTCTCCGATTAACGATCGGCACTCCCCTCTGTGCCTCCTACCGCAATGCATACATTCAGGCACTGGGGTTGATCCCCTTGTTATTGTGTCCGGAGAACTAGTTATAGATATTCCCATCTGGCCTCTGTGGCCCTGTATCTGATCTTGTGAACTGGGACCCTTAAACTTCTTACTATCAGTTGGTATACTTGGTATCTGGTCCAAATTCCCTCTTACGCTGCCTATCTTTCCTATTTTGTTCATTTACTCTCACTTTCTCCACTTTTAATGCAGCTTCCACTAACTTAGTGAAGTCAGTGATTCCCAAGGCAGTGAGCTGGATCTTGATGTTGTCATTTAGTCCCTCTTCAAATCTCTTACATCTTTCAGCTTCATTAGGGACTATCTCCCTTCCATAGCAGCTTAATCGAACAAATTCCTTCTCATACTCGGCTACTGACAACTGTCTCTGCCTCAGGTTGATGAATTCCCTTCTTCTCTCTTCCAGGTATACAGTAGCCACATATTTCTTCTTGAATTCAGAGAGAAAGAAGTCCCAAGTTACAGCTTCTGGCTGCACTTCACTTGACACGGTGTCCCACCACTCATATGCATCATCTTGCAGTAAAGAGATGGCAGCTTCCAGGTTTTGCTCTGGAGTGCAGTGAAGTTGTTTTAGTACTCTGCCTGTTCTGTTCAACCAATTCTCGGCTGCAACAGAATCATCTTCTCTCTTGCCATAGAAATCCACTGCTCCAAACTTTCTTAACCTTTCCAGGTGTGATTTCTGCTGTGGAGCTGGTGGTGGTGGTGGTGCTGGCATTACCCCAGCCATTTGTCTGAAGAATTCGGCCATTTGATGGAACATGGCCTGTGGAGGCTGAGCAGGCTCTGCTTGAGCTGGCGGAGCAGATTCTCTCATACCCCTAGTCTCAGCTGCTGCAGGTGGAGCATGACTCTCCACTTCCTCCTCGACTGCTCTCTGAGATGAAGGGTCCATATCCTATTCAAAATAAGAAAGATAAACAGATCTGCATTAGTGTCACCTCGACTCTTACAAATGCAATGCATGGTATGGACTCAATCTAGGCCCAAAAACACCTAAACCGTGCTCTGATACCACTAAATGTGACACCCCTTACCCGACTACAGTGTAGCCGAGCAAGTTATGCCACTCAGTGTGCCGGAGCACTCTATTTTATCTTAATTCATTTTTATCATAGTTTTGAAAATAATTTGTGAAATATAATTCATTTATTGAAATTGTAATTTATTTGAGGTTCCGAAAATTTTTAAAGAAAATCCGGCAGAGTACCGGCTAAAAATGGAGAAAACCGTTCTTCGGAACCTGTGAAAAACACTTCCTATATTCTTATTCATTCATCTCAACTCCAATTATCAAAATCTCAATATTTTTTTCAGTTCACATTCATTTCTCAATCATTCATTTCATGTGATAATCATATATATATCACAGATAAACATTCACTTTTTCATTTACAAACACAATTCTCATTATTTACATGAGCATCAAATTACATTTCATAAGTTCATTTACACATGAGAAAATAAGATCAATTACAAAATACCAAAATGACACCTAGTGTCCTACCAATGCAATCATGCTTTGTGAGGTGACACGGACACTATGCAGAATGCGGGATGGACTTACCCAATCTATGGTCTCACGGCTCTCGATCTGTATCTTGGTACCTCAGCGTTGCAAAAGCGACGCGCTAAGCATAAAGCTTAGTGGTGCAAATAATAAAATAGAAAGAAATAATATGCAAATAAAAATCATAATTTCTTAGCCATTGTGTTCACAAGAACTGAATAATTACCAACTTAATGTTTAGTCGAGGGCTAATTACGTTTTATGATATTAACTTCTTCATGCATTTTGTTTATTTATTTTCTTCATGATCTTGAGTTTCTTTGTATTCTATCGTAATCATTTCTGATGTTTAATTTTCGTATTTTCTTTATGATCGGTTCAATTCTGATTATACTTTTCCATGCCCAAGTAACCTATACAAATTGACCGGACTGGATAAACGGGTAAACTAGCACTGGGTACCAAGTACCTCGGGCCATCACACCATCGGTCACAATGTGTCTCCCGGTGTGCAAACAGAATGGCTAATAAGCCATATAAGCAATAAGGCTTAAAGCCAAGTAAAACATCATAATCAGTATAGCCATAGGCTATCACATCACAGAATGGCAATGAAGCCATACATCATACGCAGTACTGCTATCAGAACCCTATTGGCATGCCAACCTATCCATAAGGTGGCCTTAAAACTACCCAAAAACTCTAGTGTGGTGTCCCGGTATACTGAAAATTGGAGTTGGGCGAACCTTGTCCACCTAACGCTATTGAGTAGCCCATTGATTTCATTCTGCAGCCTGATTTGCTCCAACGGTGGAAAATCCATGTATTTGGTGGAGCTTATTTTCCGGGTGTGAAGCCAGGTGCACATTGCCTTATGGGCATCATCACAGAATCCCCAAGGAATGGAGATTTCGGGTTATGGAGTGGCTTATGGTTGGGGTTGCAGTGGAGGATGGGTTGGTTGAGATGGTTGGGGAGAGGCTACCCTTGTTCTTGGGCATTGGGGTGGCGGCTGATGTGGAGAAGATGAGGATTCTCCTCTTTGCCTTGAGGAAGAGCCAATTTTTCTCGCAAATCGCTTTACAAGAGCCATTGATGAGTTTTTTGGGAAGGAGAAGAGTAGGGTTTGGTGAAGGGAGATGAGATTTGAGGGGTTTTTATAGGCTAGGAGGGGTAGAGATGAAGGGTTTTGCTTTTATAAATGGTTTTAATAGTAGGGGTGTATTTAAAGAGCCGTTAGGACTCTTTGTTTCGCGCATTTCTGCCCTAGGAGTTGCGTCTGCGACATAATGCACAGGTCGTGTATCACTTAACGGGTCCCGACATGTAGGGCTATATAAATTTCTGCCTGAAAATTTCAAATTTTATCGTAGTACACGGCCTGTGTAAATGAGCTCTGGGACTCGTGTAACTTTCTGTCTCCTGAGTTGCTTTACTGGACATGTTACACGACCCGTGTCAAATACAAGGAGACTCGTGTAACTCCATGGTTTTAAGTTATTCTGCTAGAGACATTACACGGTCCTTGTAAATTGGGCTATGGACCTGTGTAACTTTCTCTCTCCCTCAGAGTTAAAAATGTAAGAAATTTATGGACTTCCAGAAAGTTACATGGGGCGTGTAAAACCATTACATGACCCGTGTAATTGTCTAATTTTCCTAAAAAAATTTTTTGTCAAATGAAAATTTTTTATCATCACACACACATGAAATGGATGTAAAGTTTAGCAATAGAGCTACTTCCCTAGTTTTGTCCAATTTTCCCTTTTGTGGTTTTGACTTGGTGATTCCTTTCCTCTCTTATTCTCTACTCCCATTTCTAAAAAAATCCTACAAAATGAAATGCTAATGAGTACGAAACAAAAATCAATATGAAAAAGGAGAAAAAAAGAAAAGTTCAGAAAAATTTGTGGGTTGCCTCCCAAAAAGCGCTTGTTTATAGTCTTTAGCTGGACTTCGCTTGTTTATGGTTTTTCAATAGGATGGTTGAGGATGCAACTGACTCCCATTTCTATGGGTTCTCCCTGAAAGTAAAACTTCAGCCTCTGCCCATTGATCTTAAATGCACCTCAGGTTTCGCTCCACACTTCTACTGCTCCATGTGGGAAGACTTGGGTGACCTTGAAAGGCCCAGACCATCTTAATTTTAGCTTCCTTAGAAAGAGTTTTAATCTAGAGTTGAATAAGAGGAAAAGCTCTCCTTTTTTTATTTCTTTCCTTGCTATGCGCCTGTCATGCCATCTTTTGGTTTTATCCTTGAAAATTTTGGCATTTTTGTATGCATCCTGTCAGATTTCTTCCAACTCATTCAGTTGTAGGAGTCTTTTCTCACTAGTAGCTTTGAGGTCAAAGTTTAAGATCTGAATTGCCCAGTAAGCTTCATGCTCAAGTTCAATAGGGAGATGGCATGATTTTCCATAAACCAGTCAGAAGGGTGTTGTGCCAATTGGGGTTTTATATGCAGTACGGTATGCCCATAGTGCATCATCTGACTTCATGCACCAGTCCTTCCTGGATCTGTTTACAGTTTTCTTTAGAATCTGCTTCAGTTCCCTATTTGAGATTTCTACTTGATCGCTAGTTTGAGGATGATAAGGTGTGGCCACCTTGTGAGTCACTTCATACTTTTTCAGTAGTGTTTCGAATTGTTGGTTGCAGAAGTGACTTCCTCCATCACTGATTATTGCTCGTGGTGTGCCAAATCTTGTGAAGATGTTCTTCTTAAGGAACCTTGTGACCACTCTAGCATCATTGGTTGGTGTTGCAATTGCTTCTACCCATTTTGACATATAATCAACTCCAACCAGAATATTTTTATTGCCACGGGAATAGGGAAATGGGCCCATGAAGTCTATTCCCCATACATCAAATAATTCTATCTCAAGTATACCATGCAGTGGCATTTCATTCCTTCTTGAACTGTTACCTGTTCTTTGGCATTGATCACAAGCTAGCACAAAAAATCTCACATCCTTAAATAAATGTGGCCAGTAAAACCCTACTTGCAAAATCTTGGCTGCGGTTTTTGAAGTGCCAAAGTGTCCTCCATATAGTGATGAATGACAGTGATGAATGATACTTTCCATATCTTCCTCTGGTATGCATCTTCTTATCAGCCCATCATTACATCTCTTGTACAGTAGAGGTTCCTCCCATATGTAATATCTCACATTATGTAGAAATTTCTTCCTTTGCTGATAAGTCATATTTGGAGACAGTATCCTGCATACAAGAAAATTAACAAAGTCAGCATACCATGGAGCCTTGGAGAATGCAAGTAATTTCTCATCAGGAAATGAATCATCAATTGGCAAATCTTTGAAGTCCCCTGTGTACTCCAATTTTAATATGGAAAGATGGTCAGCTACTACATTTTCGAATCCTTTTTTTGTCCTTGATTTCAAGGTCAACTTCTTGCAGGAGTAGAATCCATCGAATTAGCCTTGGTTTTGCTTCCTTCTTGTTCAAAAGGTACCGGATTACAGCATGATCTGTGAATAAAATGACTTTTGACCCAATGAGGTAAGATCTGAACTTGTCCATTGTAAACACCACTGCTAGTAATTCCTTCTCTGTGGTGGCATAATTGATTTGCGCATCATCGAGTGTCTTACTAGCATAATAAATAGCATGGTACTTTTTATCTTTTCTTTGCCCGAGCACTGCTCCAACTACAAAGTCACACGCGTCGCACATCACTTCGAATGGTAGCTCCCAATTTGGCAGCTGCATTATTGGAACTAATATCAGGGCTTCTTTGATCTTGTTAAAGGAAACAAGGCAATTTTCATCAAAATCAAATTGAACATCTTAACTTAACAAGTTGGTAAGTGGCTTAGCTATTTTGGAAAAGCCCTTGATAAATCTTCTGTAGAATCCTGCATGTCCCAAAAAGCTTCACACTTCCTTGACTGATGTTGGGGGTGGTATGTTTTCAATGATCTCAATTTTTGCCTTATCAACTTCAATTCCTCTTTCTGATATCAAATGTCACAGAACTATGCCTTCCCTTACCATAAAGTGGCATGTTTCCCAATTCAGGACCAGGTTTGACTCTTCACATCTTTACAACACCTTACATAAATTAGCTAGACAATCAGCAAAAGTAGTTCCATAGACAGAAAAATCATCCATAAAAACTTCCATGATATCTTCAATATAATCAGAAAAGATAGCCATCATGCATCTTTGAAAGGTAGCAGGGGCATTACAAAGACCAAAAGGCATTCTCCTATATGTAAATGTTCCATAGGGACAAGTGAATGTTGTCTTTTCTTGGTCTTCTGGGTGAATGGGAATTTGAAAGAATCCCGAATACCCATCTAAATAACAGAAATAAGAGTGTTTCGCTAACCTTTCTAACATTTAGTTGATGAAGCGGAGAGGAAAATGGTCTTTTCTAATAGCACTGTTCAATTTCCTATAATTTATGCACATTCGCCAACCAGTTACTACTCTAGTAGAGATTAGTTCATTGTTTACATTTTGGATAACAGTTGTCCCACCTTTTTTATGAACTACATGTACTGGACTAACCCATTTACTATCAGAAATTGGGTATATGATACCTACATCTAATAGTTTTAAAATTTCTTTCTTGACTACTTCTTTCATGTTTGGGTTAAGTCTTCTTTGGTGTTCGATAGTGGGTTTATTTTTTTCTTCCATGGGTATCCTATGCATGCAAATCGAAGGGTTGATTCCCTTCAGGTCTTCTATTTTATATCCTATGGGTTTGCTATGGATCCTAAGTTCTCTTAACAATTTTTCCTCTTTTAACTTAGACAGGCTAGCATTGATTATAACAAGATATTTAGAATTTGAGTCTAGAAATGCATACCTTAGCAAGAAGGGGAGAGGTTTAAGCTCTATCTGTTTGGCGTTTTCCTGGAGCTTACCTTTGATTTATTCCTCCTTCAACTTCTCCATCTCGGAAGCCTTAGCTAAGGGTAGGGGTGGATAAGCTGCTAACTGTTGTGCACAGGCTGCTATTTTTGTATTTTCATCATCCACTGTGAGGCTGTGCGCAATACATGCTTCAAGAGGATCTTTAAGATGTGTCTTATTAAATTTCTTTTCAACTTATTCGTTAATTATTTCAACCTTGAAGCATTCATTAGGATCAAATTTGTGTTTCATTGTGTCGAAAAAGTTGAACTCCACTTCTTCTTCTCCTACCTTGAGGGTTAGTCTCCCATTCTTGATGTTTATAATGGCTCCAGTGGTTGCCAAGAATGGTCTTCCCAAGATGATAAGAATTTGAACATCTTCTTCCATCTCAAGGACAACAAAGTCTACTAAAATGATGAATTTGCCCACTTTGATAGGGATGTTCTCAAGTATGCCCACAGGATATTTAACAGATCGATCAGCCAATTGCAATGAGATTGTTGTGAGCTTTAGTTCTCTGATCTCCAGTTTTTTACATATTGATAGAGGCATTAAACTGACGCTTGCCCCAAGATCGCAGAGGGCCTTGTCTATTTTCTTATTACCAATGAGGCAGGGTATGGAGAAGCTTTCTGGATCTTTCAACTTTGGAGGTAGTTTGTTTTGCAGTATGGCACTACATTCCTCTGTTAGAGCTATTGTTCCATAGTTTTCTAGCTTTCTTTTCTTTGATAGAATTTCCTTAAGAAATTTGGCATAGGATGGCATCTGAGAAAGTGCTTCAGTGAAGGGGATGTTAATATAAAGTTTCTGTAAAACTTTCAAAAACTTCCCAAACTGCTTTTCCAATTTGGCTTTTTGAAATCTCTGAGGAAAAGGTAGGGGAGGTTGGTATGGCTCTGATAATTTCTTTGTCTTCCTTGCTACCTCTTCCTGATCTTTCTTAGTTTCTTCCTCCTTTTTCTCTGCTTGGCCTTTAGGTTTTTCTATGGTTTTCTCTGTCGGTCCTACCTCTGGTTGTACTAGAGTTCTCCCACTCCTTAGTGTAACTGCCTTACAATGCTCCCTTGGGTTCATTTCTGGTTGGCTAGGCAGTTTGCCAGCAGCCTTACTTGAAGAACTTACTTGCTGAGCGATTTGATTCTCTAGCATCTTGTTATGAGTAGCAAGTTGGTCCACTATGGAAGTCAGCTGTTTATTCAATTCATTTTGTTGTTGTTGAGCTACTAGGAATCCTTCAATCATGCTTTCCATGGTCATCTTCAGTTCAGGTTGTTGAGGTTGGAGAGTTAGTGATGGCTTTGCAAAGTTTTGACCTCTGTTCTGAAATCCAGGGGGTTCTAGTGGTTTATGCCCTTGTTGCTTGTTTATTGGCTGGTTCTGCTGATTGGACCATGAGAAATTTGGGTGGTTCCTACATCCAGGGTTGTAAGTATTTGAATATGGATTGTTGGGTTGCCTCTGGTTGAAGTTTCCTCGATTATTCACATAGTTCATCTGTTCTGTGGAGGGTTCATTGAAATTGTTGTATTCTGAATTCATGTATCCTCCTCCATAGCTGTCCTCATGTTGACTATTTGTACCAACTGCGTTGGCTTGCATTCTTTCAAGTCTCTTTGTGAGCTGATCAAATTGAGCATTTATCATGCTTAGGGCGTCTACTTCTAGGACCCTTGCAGTTCTCCTTGAATTTCCTCTTTCATTTGACCACTCATAATTATGGTATGCAGCCCTTTCTAGAAGTTCAAGTGCTTGTGCCACTGTTTTCTCCATTAGATCACCTTCTGCAGCTGAATCAACTATGCTCCTTGTAAAGGGTAGTAACCCATTATAGAAATTTTGCACTAATAGCCAATCCTCTATGCCATGGTGTGGACATTCCCTCTGCAGGTCTTTATATCTTTTCCATGCTTCATAGAGTGATTCTTTTTTCTTTTTTTCTGAAGGAGTTCAGCTCAAGCCTTAATTTTGTAGTCTTTGTAGGTGGAAAATACCTTGCTAGAAAAGCTTAAGAGAGGTTTTCCCAAGTGGTGAATGTTCCAGCCGATTGAGAAAGTAACCACTTCCTTGCTCTGTCCCGAAGGGAGAATGGGGATGCTCTAAGACTTATTGCTTGATCAGACACTCCATTCATCTTGAATGTGTCACATAGGGCAAGAAATTACTGGAGGTGATAGTGTGGGTCTTCTATTGGTGAACCTGCAAACTGGGTTTGTTGAATCATTTAGAGCCATGCTGGTTTTAATTCAAAGTTGTTGGCTTCCACTGTGGGTCTAATGACACTGGGCTGAAATCCTTGGACAGATGGAGCTCCGTAATCTCTCAAGAGTCTTTGTCTGTCATTATTATCGGCTATGGTTGGAATTTCAAGATTTCCTTAACCCTGCTCTTGATGTTTCCTTTCCCTTGTGATGGCTCTCAGAGTTTTGTCTATCTCCGGATCACAGTCTAAAATTTCTTCTTCTGGCCTTGTTCTGGTCATATACCAAATCGAGCACCTGAGAGAAAAGAAGAAAAATACAATCAGTAAAATAAAATTAGATAATAAATATAATTGCCTAAATCAACTAAATTGCCTATCCCTAGATAATAAATACTCTATTAAAGCTAAAATTCCCCGGTAACGGTGCAAAAAACTTATTTCGCTAGTTTTACAACCCCGCAAGTGCATGGATTGCTAACAAGTAATAAAGTGATGAGTAGAGTATCGTTCCCATGAGGAATTTGATTAGCAAGCACTAATCTACACAGTAATTTTGACTGTATAGGCTATTGAATACTTAGGGAATGAAGTTTGTTAACCTTAAACACTAGAATGGTAAACTTAAAAACGAAATGATTTATTTGAAATAATTCTGGAATTAAGATTTCATACTTGAATCTTACTAGGGATGTTATCTCATTTATTTACTGAATTGAGGATCATTTTCCTTGATGGAAATCAGTCCTAAATTATCCTAAATCCTCTTTCAAGGCACCTAAGGTGTATTCTAATTAACTTAAATCCAACTTTCGTAGTGATCAAATTAATTAAAATCCTTTAAGATCTTTGACCAATTTTGAAGTTCCACAAAGGTATCAGCTTATGTCTAGGTCAGAATTCCTAGGTTCAAGATCTTGATTTTCTAATATTAATCTTCACCTTTCAGTCCTTCAATTAATATCTACAATAATGGCTAAGTGAGTACCAGCACATAGCATGCATTAAGATCACAAGAAATTAAATCAAGGAACGAATCTCAAATCTAATAAATAAAACTTAAGTGTTCATCCATAATAATAATTACAAGCTTTACTCTCCCAAATCCAGAATAAGAAAACTACTCACTCATGGTGAGTTCAGCAAACATCATGATAAAAGGTAAAAACAGTAAAAAGAAAATCATGTAGCTAAAATAAAATAATAAAAATCTATCTAAGGAGATGAAATGAAGGAACTAAAGAGAGTTTGCAGCTTTGATCTTGTGGAACTTCAGTTGGAAAACTCCTTTTGGTACTGATGTTTCTCTCCTCGAGACGGTTGGAGAGAGTGCAGAGTGTGGATTTCTCTCCTTCAAAACTCCTCAAAAGTGCTGTCAAAAGATAAAAGAGAGAGCCCCCTTTTTCTGATGTTTTCTCTTCTATTTATAATGGTTGCTCTAGGGTTATGTCATTTTGAGTCCAAAAGGCTTTAGGAGTCTCGTTTAAATAAGAAAACAAGAGCGGGAATTCGAGTTATAAAACTGGCTACAGCATAATACACGGCCCGTGTTTCACTACATGGCCCAGGGCCGTGTAACTTACTGGAGTGGAACTGCAGAGTCTTGCATTGGTACAGAGAGTTACATGGGTCTGCGCCAACTACAGGGGCCTGGTTACACGGGCCGTGTACTATTGTTGCCATAAGGTTCTTCAAGCTTGTGCCCGGCAGAGACTTACACGGGTCCTTGCAGATTACACGGGTCTAATTACATAGCACATGTACTTTTGTTTCTCCATTGGCTATCTGGCTTTCTTCTAGCAGAAGGTTACACGAGTTTGGGGCTTGGCTTACATGACCCATGTACTTTGTATCAGCAGCAATACTCAGTCTCTTAACCTCTCCAAGCTTCCTTTTGCACTCCTATACTGTGGGGCTTCACCCAAACACCTGAAACGATGCAGAAAACATGGAATTAAGGGCTTGACAATAGAAATTACAAAAACTAATGAAATCAACTACTATGCATGAAAATACTTGCCTAAATGCTATGAGATAGTATACAAACGTCCTTAAAAACATCTATACAATTCAAGTGTATCACTTGTCCATTCCAACTTCTTTTTCTACTCAAAACACGCAAATAGAATACCTCAATACTCATCTCAATTGCTGCCAAGAACTCATTACATGAATGTCTAATATATCCCAATTTAGCTTTGCAAATTTTAGAAAGTTTTAGTTTTCTGGCAGCTTGGTACATTGAAATTTGAAGATAGTTTCAATCATAATTTGATAAGGTGTTCTTTATGAAAATTGTCCCTCTAGGTCTCATCTTTATTTCAGTTTTTGAATCACCTCTTTTGGAGCTGTGTAGCCAAAGTTATAGTCAAATGAATTTTACTGTTCACTTGAGGTTACTTTTGGCAGCTTTGATGACTTAACTTTGGCCAATAATTTGATAGGGTTACGTTCATAATTTGGCTCCAAGTTCTTCATATGAAATGTTCTACTATGTTTTAAGTTTCCATCAGTTTAAGAATCACCTAAATCGGAGCTTTCTAAAGAGAGTTATGGCTATTAAAATTTACTATTTACGTTATTATTCATTGCTCTGGCAGATTTATCAACTCAATTTTGCTTAGAAATTTGGTTAGGTTAAGTTTGTAATTAGGCTTCAAGTTCTTCATACGAAATGTTCTACTGCGTTTTAAGTTTCTATTAGCTTAAGAATCACCAAAATTGGAGTTTTTTAGAAAGAGTTATAGCCTTACAAATTTTATTGTTCATATGGTTAAATTGCAGATTTCCAGATTTTTGGCAGATTTGTTGACTCAACTTTGCTTAGCAATTTGATTGGGCTAAGTCCATAATTTGGCCTTAAGTTCTTCAATATTCTACTATGTTTTAGGTTTCCATTGGTTTAAGAATCACCTAAATTAGAGTTTTCTAGAGAGAGTTATGGCCATGCAAAGTTTACTGTTCACGTGCCTAATTCTGCAGGTTCTAGAATTTTATCTCCAAGTTAAAGCCAAGTTTTAGGCAATTTCTGGGCAGTTTCTGGGTTAAGCCTCTTCATGAAAATTCTAGTTCTATGTCTTAAGTTTCATTTCCAATTAGTTTCACACCAATTGGAGTTGTGTAGCTCAATTTATGGGTTGTCAAACACACTGAATTCAGTGTGCAAAATTCTGCCCTAAGGTTAAATTTTCATTTCTTCAATTACTTCCACTAACCAACCTCAATTCACATTTAATTCACCCCAAATGACCATAATTTAGCATTGCTACATCCATAGCACTTCCTAGCACAAAAACCCCCAATTTTCCAAATCCCTAGTTTGCACTTTTCCCCAATCCTACCATTTCATTACTTCCATTAATAAACCCAATGTCAATTCAAACTAAAGGAACCTCAAATGACCATAATTTAACACTACACACACTAATTTCACTCTCTAGCACCAAAGCTCCAATTTTCCCGTGAACCCTAATCTCTCATATTTCAATTTATGCAAATCTCATACAATTTCTTTACCCCAATCATGCACACTACTTCAACTAAGCTTGATTTCACCTTCAATTTAACTAAAATACATCAAACCCTAATTTTTCCCAAATTGGCCAAAAATTCTCCTCTCCATAAATGCATGATTCTCATGTTTTTTTCATATAGTTTTATCACAGGCTAACTTGATTCAAGGGTTGTATAACTAATTAAACAAGAAAAGAAACTTACCTCTTATGGAGAGTTTTCAATCTTCTAATTCTCTTTCAAAACTCTTGTTCTTCTTGCTTTAATCCCTCAATCTAAAGTTACTTTAATGTTTTCTACTAGTTTAATGGAGAACCCATGGAAGAAAAGTAGGGAATCAAGGGTTGGGAGAGAGATTGTTAATGGTGGAATGAAGAAAGAAGGGAGAGAGAGTGGGGGATGGGTGGCACACCAAGGGAGAAGAAGAGGGGAAAATGAGTTTTTCTTTTTAGTAAATTTTTATCTTGTCTCTTATATATTTATCCCCAATTTTAGTTTATTTAAATTATAAATTTTAATTGTATCATGATGATGTCATAATTCTAATTTTAAAAATGTAAAATTTCCTTTACACATTTTTACTTGAATTTTTCTAAAAAAATTTTTTCTTCCTAATTCAATAAATTTTTTTTATTTAATTTGATTGATATTTTGATCAAAAATCAACTCTTAAAGTGAATTGACCAAAATGTCTCTCATCGGATCATAATCATTCTTTTTCATAATACCCGATGAGCCCTTATATTTTTTGTTCACTTGAATTTTTATTATATCAATCTCAATAAATTTTTATTTTATTTTTAGTCCTCACGATGTCTTTAAATAGTACTAGTCACAGACAAAAAATAATACTATTATTCAGAGCTCATAGGTTTGGGATATTATAATGACGGCCCATAAACTTTTTTTATGAGATTAGTAAAAGCAACTAGCATAGGAATGTGGTGTCAACTTGACATTGGCTAATGGCTGAAAAGGCATTAATAATAATAATAATAATAATAATAATAATAATAATAATAGTAATAATAATAAAATACGCATCATTATTTTGCAAGGCTGAAATATTTGAGGATATGAAATGAGATAGACTATCTGCTCATTTTTTCACAAACACCGAACAGCATTAAACGGCTATCCAATATCCACCCCTTATTCCTAGCCATGACCATTCCTCAACACCACCCCACCCCCCATTTGAGGATATTATGCTTCCACAAAAATCTCTCAATCTTAAAAAAATAAATTAAAAAAGTCCACGGCAAACCCACTCCTACAATTGACAGACGGATCCATGCATGGATGGTGGTCCATTCAATCACCAAGTCATTTTATTTTCCTTTCATTTCAGCTTAATTTCTAATATCTCTAATCCTTCACCATCTTTCTTCTCCTCTTCTCAAATTACGTCTTTTTCTTTATTGTTTCATTTCAAGCCACCCCATTTCAATTTACAGGGTTTTTTTGGCTACAACATTCTTTTTGTTTTTTCTTTCATTCAAGATTCCGATTTATTCTGAATTCATCTCACGCGGTAATACATATATATATGAATCAAATTTCTGTGCCGTATCGGCATTGATCTTTCTTTTCTTCATAATTTATGTTTGTTGTGTTACTTTTATTAAATGTTGGAATATCCTGATATGATGAATGCACTTGTAAGATATGCTCACCACGCGCATTTTAATGATTTTCTATCGTAATGTCATTTTATTAAAAAAAAATTATTTTATTGATAATTATCCTTAAATAAATTGGAATATGTGAAAAAAAAATGCAAACAATGTAAAATGAAAACAATACCAATTTATTTCTGAATTTTTATATGGCTATTATTTCTTAATAATTTGATTAGTTTCTTGTTGTTTAGGATTTCTGTTAGGAGTATTCTGCGAGGGGTTGCTTTCTGGTAGTGTTGGCCCATCAATGTCATCAATTATTCCTGCCTTGAAGCCCGACTCTTCCACAGTATGTTCTGTTCCTTCAAGTTCTGCAAAAATGGAGAAGATTTCTCGCATTTCTTTCATCTCAAGAGATTATGTGAATTTTTTTTTTTTTTTCTGCAGAAGAGTCGCAACATTCAACCCGAAGAAGTAGAATGTGAATCCAAGAAGACTGCAGCTGGTGCTAAATCCAATTTAACCTGTGTCCCCAAGAAGTACACAGATCAAATGGGAAAATATGGCGCTAACACGGGTTTTGATTCACCAAAGGGACCTGCAGGAAATGACAACATTTCTGAAAATATGATGTCTAATCCTCCCTTTGATCCTAGAAAGATGGATGCTCTATCCAAGCATGTTGCCAATGTTTCAAGTGGTAATCACCACCACCGCCAACCCACACCAGCACCACCAAACGCCAAGACCAACCATGGCCATACCACTAGTAATCGTAGCGATAGCTTAGAGAGCTCCACTGCATCATTTAAGCCTCATACCGGTGGTGACGTCCGGTGGGATGCAATTAACATGGTGAATGCCAAAGATGCAATTGGTCTTAGTAGCTTTCGGCTTCTCAGGCGTCTTGGGTATGGAGACATAGGGAGTGTTTACCTTGTTGAACTTAGAGGAACTAGTGCTCACTTTGCTATGAAAGTAATGGATAAGGCTTCGCTTGCTAGTAGAAATAAGCTACTGAGAGCACAAACGGAGAGGGAGATTCTTGGGCTTCTTGACCACCCATTCTTGCCCACCCTTTATTCTTATTTTGAGACTAATAAGTTCTATTGCTTGGTCATGGAGTTCTGTAGTGGAGGCAATCTTCATTCTCTTCGCCAGAGGCAACCCAACAAGTATTTTACTGAGGAAGCAGCCCGGTATATATAAATCTCCACATATTTTATAATTTCATACCACCAACTTTTGTAGTTTTGTTTCTAACGCACCTTTCTTCTCCTGCAATTAGTTGGATACTGCATACCATTTCTGCATTGTTGTATACCAGGGTTAGGGGAATTTTTTCAGACTATACATGATTTTGAATCCTTAATTACTGTTCTTTTAATTTATGCAATCATACTTTTTCTTTTATTGTCACAGTATATTTCCAAATGGAAATGGTTAATTATGCATTCATGATGACATGGATCGTGCAATTTTCCCTCTTGGATATTGATTGGATCCTGAAACTCTTAAGATATTGTTCATTTTGAACGAGGAGTGTGATTGACCTTATTTGGCTAAAGCCTTATTCACTTGTGGTGGCATCATCATTCATATTATGCAATGTATTAACAGTCGTTTATATCAGATCTTTGGCTATGCAAAATTCCTTGAAAGAGAAAGAGTACATATGCAAGCTTTACCATATATGATCAATATAATTATTCAAATTCAAGCGCTCTATCTTTCTCACTTCCCCAAATTCCTAAAAAGAAAAAAAAAAAAGATAGCTTTTTGAGGAGGAAGGGAGAGAGAACAGTGTGTGTGTGTTTTGGAAAAAAATTGAAAATAAAAAATCAGAAGTTTCATGTTCCTCTGTTCCCCATATAAACAGGTTTTATGCTTCGGAAGTTTTGCTGGCCCTGGAGTATCTACACATGTTAGGCATTGTTTATAGGGATTTGAAGCCAGAAAATGTCCTAGTAAGAAATGAAGGTCATATAATGCTCTCCGATTTTGACCTCTCACTTCGCTGCTCCGTCAATCCAACTCTTGTCAAGTCCTCATCTGCAAATGTAAGCAATGGCGGAGGGAATGGCGGTGGAGGCATTTTGGACGATGAATTTGCGGTGCAAGGTTGTATGCAACCTTCAACATTTTTCCCTCGCATTTTGCCTAGCAAAAAGAATCATAAATCCAAATCAGACTTTAGCCTCTTCGTCGGAGGCTCCCTCCCAGAACTAATGGCAGAGCCAACAAATGTACGCTCTATGTCATTTGTAGGCACCCATGAATATTTAGCCCCAGAGATCATTCGCGGAGAGGGTCATGGCAGTGCAGTGGACTGGTGGACTTTTGGGATCTTTTTATACGAGCTGTTGCATGGAACAACTCCCTTTAAAGGCTCAGGAAATAGGGCTACCCTATTCAATGTTGTAGGGCAGCCACTGAGATTCCCAGATACACCACAAGTGAGCTTTGGAGCTCGAGATCTGATTAGAGGTCTTCTGGTGAAGGAACCCCATAAACGCATTGCGTGTAAAAGGGGAGCCACGGAGATAAAACAACATCCATTTTTTGAAGGGGTGAACTGGGCTCTGGTCAGAAGTGCCATGCCTCCACACGTACCTGAACCAGTAGACTTCTCACAATATGCTAGCAAAGAGCCACCGCCAGCTGCTGATAACAAGATGGCAGATAGTGGAGTCGATAAAAACAATGGTAGTCCTCATCATCATGATTCTTCCTACATAGAATTCGAATACTTCTAGGATTATTAAGGGTTCAATTAAGACTCCTATTTCGTATTTTCATCTTTGAAGGGAAATTTTAAGTTGTACAAGAAAAAGTGGTTGAGCCCTGATAAGACATAATACTGAGAGTAAATATGTCTGAGAAGACTTTTGTCGATTAATATATATATATATATATATATATATATATATATATATATATATAGACATGTATATGTGTGTGCACGCATCTAAGGAAACTTTAAAAAAAAAATTGACTAGTTCTTTGTTGGTGAGCAGAAATAAATACTGTATATGAAAGGAAGAATTTGAATATTTTTTTCATTTTCCTTTTATGAAAAATAATTCATCTCTTCCCTTTCCATTGTGAGGAAGAGTGTTACCAAAATTCTAGCATGCACTTAAAACATTAAAATTTTAAATATAGTACTCCTAAAAATATGTAATTATAATTATCCCTTAAATTAAAAAGTAGTGGTTTCATATCTTATGAAAGATGAAGTATGCACGCTAAAAACACACAATAATATCTCAATAAATTATCCATCAACAACTATTATAAAATTCATCCGCCTATGTCCACCTCAATCACAAAAGATCTTTTTTCTTTCAAATATAAAGTAAGATATCCACATCATTGTAAGAGTAAACCGAATAATTTTTTTCATTAATTGTAAAATTATAAAATACACTTGATGTATGTGTACTTTCATTCACAAAGAACTTATTTTTTCACTTATGGATAATAAGACTCACATCATGTTGAGTAAGGATGCATATGCTTTCGGGTACATTAAATAACTTCCCCTAACATCAAGAAAACTCATGTCTAGCGGTGGCAACGATTGGATATTTGCTGGCAGCTGACCCAATCAGACCCTAATATGACTAGTTTAGATATTATATGATCAGATTTGGGGTGGGTTCGGGTTTAAGTAATAATATCTATGATGAGTCCAAGTTGTGCTCAGTTTTGTATGTAAGATATCTATTATCCAAGCTCATTTATATAAATAATTAATTAAATATAAAATATATATTTTTATAATAATATTTATGAATTTAATATATTATATTTTAAATAAATAGAATTTAAATATTTTATAGAATTATTAAAATTTTAAAATATAAATTATTATAAAATTTTTTATATAGATTATTAATTAAAATATATAAAATTAAAAAAGTTTGGGTATTTTTCAAATAATAATAATCGAATTTAGAATGGATTTGGGTATTTGAGAATAAATTTTAATTGAGTTTAGAACTGATTTGAGTATTGAAAAAATTAAACTAGTTCAGTTTCGAGTGGAGTGATTTTCATGAGTATCCTACCTGCTACTACCCCTATTCATGTCAAATACTTTCTATTTAGTTAGGTCTGTCATCAAGCATATTTTATATGTGCAAAAAATTTGTCATTGGTTGTATTATGTCACGGCGCAATTCTACAATAAATTATATAGTATAACCTTGATTTCATATCTGTATTTGACATGAAATAGCAAACTAATTATGAAAGGACAATTAAATATAAAAATGTAGTTATAATTTGAAAAAAAAAAAAGTTATTTTTAACGCATGGAAAAAACTGAATTTTATGAGACCCATTATAACTTAGTTGCTACTTCATCATTAATTTGTCATTCCATGTATGGTTACCTACAAGGAATAACCGATTCATTGTGTAATTTCTCCAGTTGGGAATTGGGACTGTGTGCATTTGTCTAGAACTCTTTCCACCAAATTAGTTAAGGATTTTCAAGTAATATTTGTTATTAGCCAATAACATATTAGTGTAGGCCATCACTAAATATTGCAAGAATAACTCAAGAAATAATCACTGTAACAAAATATGTTTTTTAAAGGAAAATTCTTCACTAAAAGCTTGATTTTGCCATAAAAAAAATTTAGAGATAAATTTCAATAACTGTCCCTAAACTTATATGGTTATAACACTATTGTTTTTCAACTTTAAAATGTAATATAAAACTCCCTCAACTTTCAAATTTTATACAATAAAATTTCCCTGACTTCTAATTACTGATTTTCTACTTAGACGCTGATGTGAATAGCTCCAGCGTAGTGCTTAGTCAGCATTTTTCTCTCATTTCTCATGCAAAATGTAAAATTATTCTCTCTACGCATGAAAAATTATTCTCTCTGCAAAGAGGAGAAGTATTCAATTTACACTTGGCTTGAGATAGGAAAGAGAAATATTAACTAAGCGCCACGCTGGAACTATTTTAGTCAACATTGTAACGACCCCAATCGGCAATAGAGATGAGGTCAACTTAAGGCTGTTGGAACCCATAGTAAGCTTGAAAAAACTATTAAACATAAACATATCAATGTATCTCACAATCCAAGCATACTCTAAACTATTACACTTTAGTTTTTTTTTCATTCATAATTAACATAGAATTGGCTCAGAATTTGAACCGGTACATATATAAAAATCACTAAAGTATAATTAGTACATACATACATACTCATATAAGGAGCTACCTTAGATTTTAGACATACATAATTACATCACTTATACTTAAGATAAAACATTTACAAAATCTTGAATACTAGCACAATAACTATTCTTTTGCATATTACATGTTCACTAAACATGCGACATACACAGAGAAACTCTACAACTGCTCTTGCCATTTAAACTTCAAAGAACTCTTCTATTCCTGCACTTTTGCACCTGGTGTTAAGGGAAAGGGGTGAGCTTTACAAGCTCAGTGGGTAAACTAACCAATAATATTTAATTATATCATTCATTTCATATATATGCAATGCATGTCACACCTTACCCCTCTGTAAGGCATAACATGATCCCGTAGAATACCTAATGAACTACCAAACTTCACCTACCGATAACCTATTAAGTACCCTACAAGGGATTTTAAAACAATTTTCTTACTTTTGTTAAGTGGTGAGCATTTTCTAATAGGTATTAAAACATTTAATTAAAGTTGAAAACTAGTTAAAATTTTTTGCCCATTTTATTTTTCCACAAATTTTATAAAAATTTCGGTAGAGTGTCGTCTATATTTTGAGAAAACAGTTCTTCAAAACTTGAAAATAAAGAGACTCCCAATATATTTCTCAATCCCAACTCCATTATTCAATCTCATTTCACAAATCCGCATAAATCACTCAATACACTGTGTAAATTAAATCAAATATTAAAACATCTCATTGAGGTAAACAAATTAATTTTCACATTCATGGGAGCATTAAAATTTAATAGTGCAAAACTTTATAAGTATATAAAATCTCAAGATAATATTACAATAATTTGTATTTGATTACAATCGAAATATATATATTACAAAAAGTGTTAGTACAACTGCTCAAAGGAAATTTCATACATATAATTACAGAATTACATCAAAAGCTAATGTACAAGAGTATACCTATGATATACTCGAGGATAATCTCACCGTGTCTTTCAGTAACATCGGTCAGCTGCTCTATATTTTCTTTCACCTGGGACAGCATACAAAGCTATCGCTGAGTGGTGAACTCAGTGGTGCACAAACTAATAATTTAAAACTTAATACAAATTATTCTTAACAATTCACAATGGATAAAAATTTAAAATTTCTAAATTCTTTAAAATCCATGACATTCAAAAATCATTATTTTCATTCATGCAAATTATTCATTTGAATAACATTTTGATCAAATAGTAACTATTTATTTACATTTCTTTTAAATTCTGAAACAATACAAAAATATTTTGAATCACTAACAAGTTATTTTTTTCAATCACAATTTATCAAATTATGCATAATTTAAAGAGCGTTGCTAACAATTCACACAGTTAAACCCATGACCCAAAATTCAAATAGATGCCATGTTGTACACCACGACATTTCACACTCTCCCAATAACCGAGGCTAAAAGGGAGGAACAAAGACTAGCTAGTATACATGAGTACTCATTCAAACTCTGCCCCAACTGGTAAGCCAGAGAGGAAGGAACTCGCCCCATCTAGTGGAGGAGATATCTCACTAGACAAGCTAATGAGAATTTACAATATATTTTGCCATGTCAACTGTGGTTTCAAATCATATTCAAAACAATTTCTATTTACAAAGTGTTTACAAATCATCAACATATTTAATCATCATAAATTCATGCTCAAGGTTGGCAACACATCAAACTTAAAATTTACAATCCTCAAAACCATGCAATAAATCCTTGAATGCATAAGAAAATTTACATTTAATTTATACAATTTCATTCAACAAATTAAAATCCTCAATACAACAAAATTATAAATCATAAAATAAATTTGTTTAAATCAATTTAGAAGTGAAAAGTAACAAAATAGTTAGTTGTGCACAAACCTTATACGAGTCACCTCTTGGCCTTGACTCGATGTCTCGGTTTCTTTCCTGGCGTTCTTTTCAACTGAAACACACAGTTTCTCAGTATTTCAGTATCATAACTCATCATTAGTCCAAACATAAATTTACATTCACTTATACCTAGCTCTAATGTGCTAATCTTGACGTTCTTTAAATTTTATATTTCGGGGTTACTATTCACTATACTATTCAAGTCAATTTGTGGACTTTCTAAGGCTTAATAGGTATGGGAATTCCAACTTCACCCACATACCACATTTTGGTTACTAAATTTGTGGGTTTTGGTTGTTTACTCAAATTCTAAGTCTTTTAGGCAAATTTGCAAATTTTCAGTTTTGGTATCCTAAGTTGCACTGTTCCATTGGTCATTTTTCTGTTAGAATTTGGCAAAACTTCCTTTATAGAAAATATTCCCTATTGTCTTAAGTTTATTTTCCTTTATGAATCACTCCAATTGGAGTTTTTTAGCTCAAGTTATAGCCATTTGAACCATGGCTATCAGATTGGACTTAACCCAGATTTCTGGGCAAATTTTGGTTCTGGCAGTTTTAGGTCACCGACTTTGGGTGGCCAAATGACTTGGTTAATAGCATAATTTTGGTTTGTGTTCTTCATGAAAGTTTTAGGTCTATATCTCATCTGTCCACTGGTAAAATTTTAGGTCATTTAGACCTCCCTATCTCAAGTTATGGTCAAATGAACAAATACTGTTCATTTGGTCAGTTTGTACAGGGCAGACTGAGAATTTCCGGATTTGGTCAATTTGTTCACTAAGTTTTGGTCACTTTTTGGGCATGATTCCTAAATAAAAATTGTGTCATTTTGTGTCTATTTTCATTCCCAATTGGTCTCATACCAATTGGACTTGTAAATTTTCAGTTTTGGTCCCTCAAAGGGACCTTGGTCCTGCTGCCTACAGCATGACCACATTCAATCCGAATTTAATCTCAATTCCAACACTTCCAACACACTCCATTTGGTCACAAATGACCATTTCTCACCTCAAACTAGGTCAAACACATCATTTGACCATTCTTCCAATTTTTGGCTTCCAAAACCCTAGGTATCCAAAACCCTAGTTCACCAATTAATTGCATTTAACCAATTCAATGCATATCAATCTCAATACCACATTCATACAAGCTTGCCTAACATATTTAATTCAATCAAAACACATGCATTTCCATCACAAATCCTAGCTACCAGAATTTCTATCTAGTCCTCCAAATAAGTTTTCTTTTTCATTTTATGTTAATTTCTAAGTTCTTTATGCTATACATACATTAATGAAACTGAAAATTTGAAGTTTGAATTACTAACCTTATGCAGAATTTTCTTCCCTTCAAAACTCTTCCTTTCTTCTTCTTTTTGTTGTCAAGTTCTCTACCAAAGCTTGAAATCAAGATTTAATGTTGGAGGTTTAACTTTCTATGGTGGGATTTAGTGTTTAGAAAGCTGAAAAATAAGCTTTCATGGAGGAAAATTTGAGAGAGAGAACTTGGGAGAGAGAGAGAGACGACAATGGAAGATGAAGTCCCCTTTTTTTTTTCTTTTCTTTTCTTTTATGAGTTAGTAAGACCACAAATTTAAATTAAATAAATTTTAATTATAATAATTATAGCATCATGCATGATGTCATGCATGATGTCATCTCTTTTCACCTTTTTCATTTTCTTTTTTATTTATTTATTTTTTCATTAGTTCTTTAATTTAATTTTCGATACCGAAATTTTCTTTTCTCCGATTTTATTTAACAGTTAGGTCAGGAGTTAGCTCTCGGGGTCAATTGACCAAATTGCCCCTCTCCAGTTCGACCCGGTTTGCAAATAATTCAATATTTCTTCCGGCTCCCTGACCTAATTATTTGACTGACTTAACAATTCTTTTTCGTGATTTTCTCTTTTCCACTATGTTCGCACTAGTCCTAAGGACCGCGGCGTCACATTTTACGGTTCAAAATTTGAGTTTAAATCGACTTCGTAGTCGTTCCTGAGAAGGTCACCCATCGCTGTGACTCTCGACTCATTTAACTTCTTATGTTCTATTTTTCTTATTTATACTTAACTAATTGACAATTACTAATTATTTGTGTTTATGGTTTATCTAGTTGTCTTAGATGTGGTTCTAATCTCCTTAATTATCCGGACCGACACCAGTCACCGGAATAGTGAAATATACCAGGCTATGCAAATAGGGGTGTTACAATGCATCATCCAAATAACTTTCACATCACAAACATTTCACATAGGATAGACTTGTCCCTAGTGGTCTCCCGATCCAATGTGCCCAGATCATACAAAGACTCCTTAGGACTTTTATTTAATAAAGAACATATCCAATGTGCCCAACTCATATAGAGGCTCCTCAAGACTTTCACTTAAAAAATAGTGTGCCAAGGGCTTATTAGGCTTCACTTGGTCTTACCATGATCACATCATAAACATAGCATATACATGACATAGGGGAGGCCAGTGGATCATCCAAAGTCCATCAAGCATCAACAAGAATTATGCAAAATGCAATATATTTGTGTTCTACATACATACTGTGACATCCTCATTTTAGGTAGTTCTATACATTCTACTGTTTCTGTAATTAATGTCTGATCAGACAGCCAGAATGTCTTGAACTATATTTAAACTGGAGTGAGGAGCCATAAATAACTAAATAATGACTAAGCAAAGTTAAAGAGAAATCAAAGAAATGAGATGCAAAGGAGTTAAGGGGCACAAGGTTTTGGCAATGGGTAACCCTATTGGGAAGCAACTATGGATACAGTTGCCAACCCTAGGCTCATGAGGAACTGTAACACCCCTCACCCGACTACAGTGTAGCCGAGCGAGGCATGTCACACTCGGTGTCAGAGCACCCTATCTTATCTTACTTTATTCCTTTAATCATTTTCAAGTTATTATCTTTTAATGTTAATTATTTTTCGACGAATAACTAATGGAGTTTCCCCTATTTTATTTACTTTTGATGTGTTTCACTATTCACCTGTTTGAAATTTTCAATAATATTTTCATAATAAAATCTTATCCGTGCAAATCATGATTATCTCATCAATCATTCTCATAATTATCTCATATTTCAAATCTTATCCATATATTTTAATTTTATAATCATTTCCATATATTTCCATTCATACTGAATTCATATATAAAAATTTTCAAATTACATAAATTTACATGATCTACAAATTAATTACAATTCCATAATCTATATTTCAACATATAATTCATAGTTTATATTACAAATAATAACTAATTATAATATACAAAATACATAATATGACCTATATGGGCCCTATCTACATGCATTACTGAGGAGGTGATAACCTTGAATACTTTAGACACTTCTGCAGATCAGAACTCCAAAATCTCTATTTAATATTCGCTGGGCTTTAGCTTTAGTACCTGCACGAGGAAACAAATCCATCGCGCTAAGCATTTCTGCTTAGTAGTGCAATAATATAATAAAGAAAATAATATACAAAACACAAATGGAAATAAAATATGATTCATATAATTTAGATCTAATTATGCTTCAATAAGATTTCTAAAATTTAATATCCCTTTTTTTTCCCCTAATTTAGTCCTCTTTAGAGGTGCTTAGTTCATAAGGTTACAGTAAGAATATATAATATACTAATATTCTAATAGAATTATTCTTAACTTAATATTATTATGAAAGGTACATTTATAATATTTATTTAAATTATATTTCTATTATTAATCTTTTTGTATCATTTAATTCAATACTTTCTAGGTTATCTTAAATTATTTCATAATAATTAAAGTTCCCAGTGCATTCAATAATAGATAACTTTTTTTTTTTTATCATCAGTCTAGTTCATTTCTGTGACACCGCTTACCCGACTACAGTGTAGCCGAGCAAGTTATGCCACTCAGTGTGCCGGAGCACTCTATTTTATCTGATTTCATTACAGTTCTTGATTTATTTATTCAAAAACTTTATTGAAGATTTAGGCTATTTTTACTAAGTGTCAAAATCTAACTAAATTGGAAATTTCAAAAATTTTAACGATAATCCGACAAAGTGTCGGCTGTAATTTGGACTAACAGTTCTTCTGAACCTGCCAAAGACAATTTCAATATATACTCAATTTCTCAAACTTAATAGTCTCAAAAATTTTCAAACATAATGTATCTCAATACAGTATCTAGATTTCTCAGAAATCTCATTAGATTTTCAATATCTCAATATTCACAAGTATAATCTCATTATAACTTAAATTCAATTCACATACTAAAATACTTACTTTGAATAGCTTCCATAGTTCATAGGTTAATTACATGAGTTTATTTTGTACAAGATATACAAATAATTTACAATGTGCTAGGAATGAACAATATACATAACATGTATAAAATGAGCCCTATCTACATGCATTGCTGAGGAAGTGACAATCTTGAACTCTTCTGACACTTCTGCAGATCTGGACTCCAAAAATCTCAGTCGACAATCTACTGGTTTTACCTTGATTACTGCGAGGAAGCAATTCCATCGCGCTAAGCATTTCGCTTAGTGGTTCAATAATAAAACCAGAAATAATATATACAAGTAAAGAAAGAAATAAATGATAATTCAGATACTCAAGAATCAATTTAATTTGGTATGGTATTTCCAGTATCAACGATCTTATATACTAGTTTGTTCCTCTTTGGAAGTGCTTAGTTTATAACTTTTCAGTAATACTAGCAGGTATATAATTTATTCTATCTGTATTGTATTTCAAGTCTGTACGATTCTGCAATTTATATTTTTGTTATGTTTCTTTTGCTAATCTCTTTTGCTTATTCATTCAATACTTAATTTAATTGTACTGGATTTTCATTATACTTAACTTAACTTAGTCATCGAATTGAATAATACTTTAATTGACTGCCCAAGTAACCTATACTAGACGACTGGACTGGATAACAAGTCGTTGGCACTGGACACCGCGGTGCCTCGGGCCGTCATACCATGGGACGCAGAACGTCAACCACGTATGCAGTCAGTATGGCTAAAGAGCCATGATATCACATAATCGGCATAAAGGCCATGAATACGGGCATAAAAGCCATGGATACGGGCATAAAGCCATGAATACAAGCATAAAGCCTTTCCTTTCGCAGTACTGCTAAAACAATACCCTATTGGCATGCCAAACTATCCAAACCAATCTTGTTAGGTATACTAGGGCATTTGATACTTTAAAATATTAATATATTGTGCTTTATGACTTCATTATTTCATGATAAATTTCAATCATAATTCATACATTCATTTGATCATTTATATGATCACAATTCATATCAATTATCCTTTTATACCATTGTACTCAAAATACTTCTCCTCTTTATAATAATGATAACTAATGTCTCATTCATACATTTATATGGTTTATTTATCCATTCATTATGTTATTCATATTGATCCCAATTCTAAACAATGGTTCACATGTACCATTGTATTCAAAACATTTTTCCTTTCTCATTTATACATTCAAGAGTCTACTTATGTAATTACAAATTTTATATTTCAAGTTGAGTTACTAATATTTTATGAATTCCATTTGTGATGGGCATATATGCCCTAACTATCTATTCACATCAATTAGGTGACTTATTTTTCATGTTTCAAGTAATCCATGAATATTTCATGGATTTCAAATTTATGGCCTAATTTCTTTTTAACAATTTTGACTAGGATGCATAGTCCATATTTGTCATACAATTCTAAGCATTTAAGCTTAGAATTGGTTCTAGGTCTTCATCTTAATTCACTAATCATTTTGATTACTATTCACCCCATTGGTCAACAAAAATATTGACTTTTGCATAGACAATAGGTACATTGGTTTTAACACTCCCGATGTACCACATTTTGCATTTAAAACTTGTTGGAATCAATTACCAAATCCATTTCCAAGCTTATTTCAAGTTTTCATGTCACTATTCACTTTATTAGTCAACTAAAATGTTGACTTTTGCATAAACAATAGGTACATTGGTTTTAATACTCCCAACATACCACATTTTTGTATTCAAAACTTGTTGGTTTTGATCACTTTCTCAAAGCTTAGGTCATTTTGGCAAAATTGCCAATTTTTGGTTTTGGTGACACTATTCACCTCATTGGTCAACAAAAATGTTGACTTTTGCATAGAAAATATGTACATTGACTTTGGCACTTCAAACATACCACATTTTTCATTTAAAACTTGTTGGCATTAAGCATTAATACCATTTCTAAGCTTAAACCAAGAGAAGCAAAATTTTCAATTTTGCTAACTCAACTTTACTATTCATTGGGCACTGTTGCAGTGGGAATTCGAGGAAATGGTAAACATGAAAGTTGTTCCTTATTTTGTCTAGTTGAATTTCCTTTTTTGAATCACTCCATTTGGAGTTTTGTAACTCAAGTTATGGCCAAAATAAGTTTACTGTTCACGTGCACTGTTCATGCTGAGATTTTGGGTCTGGCAGATTTTTGGTCCAACTTTGGTCAGTAATTTGATCAAGTTAAGTTCATAATTTGATCTAACTTTCTTCACATGAAATGTTCTACCATACCTTAGGTTTCCATCGGTTCAAGAATCGCCTAAATCCGAGTTTTCTAGAGAGAGTTATAGCCATCCAAACATTACTGCTCAAGTGAAAATCTGTAGAGTTGCAGGTTTGATAACTTAACTTTGCCCAATAATTTGAATGGGTTAATGGCATAATTTGGGGTGATGTTCTTCATGAAAGTTGTTTGTCTATATCATATCTTGTTGCTGTAAAAATTTCAGGTCAATTGACCATATCTACAGTGAGTTATGGCCAAATGAACAGTTACTGTTCATTTGGTCATTTCTGGAGGGGCTGTTTGCAGGGTATCCGGATTGGGGCCAATTTTTGGTCCTCTTGCTTTGGTCTTTTGGGCATGATTTCTTCAGCAAAAATGTGCCATTATAAGTCTAGTTTCATGTCCAATTGGCCAAACACCAATTGGACCAACACAGCCAAAGATATGACAGTCCAAGTGGACTAAAATTTCAGTCATCCTGCTGCTGTCCCTAGGCAGCCTACCAATTCAGTTTGCATCACTCTAAATCTCTTCAAATTATGGTGAACTTGCCTCAAATGGTCACTAATTGACCATTAAAATGTTCTTTCACAATTTCATAAGCTAAATCCAAGTTTCACTCCCAAACCCTAGCTCATTTTCAAGGATTACACCAATTACCTTAGTTAGCACACCAATTCATCATACATATATATATATACCTTAAACATCATCTTTAGTCCACTCTAAGTCCATCAAAAACACTGAATCTTGTTCCTCCCTAGGGCTGCCAAAATTCATTGTATACATACACACAAATTCCATTCATTTTATTCACAAATTCTTGCTTATTTTAGGTCTCTAATCATGGAAAGAGAAAGATGTATGCATAATAGGCACTAACCTCACTTGTGACCTAACTTGGACTTGCCCAACTTCAAATTTTCCTCAAATTTCTGCTGCCTTATGCTTCCTCAAGGTTTAGGGATAATTTTTTGTAAAGGAAGTTTAGGGTTTTGGGGTGGAAAGCTTAGGGAAAATCAAGCTTTGAACAAGAGCTTTCATGGAGTTTTTTTCTTCTCTCTCTCTCTCTCAACGTTTCTGCAGCCCAAAGATGAAGATGGCTGTCCACTTTTTCCAATTTTTATCTCCTTTTATTCATATTTAAGTAATTTATAATGATGTGTCAAAATTTGGTTGGGTGAAAATATTTTAATTGCATCATGCTCATGTCATAAATATGACTTTTATTTCATTTTCTTTTCTTTTCTTTTCTACTCATTTTCAATTTAATTTTTAACAATATTTATTCATATTTTAGATCATAATAATTATTTACTCAACTGGACAAGTCGGCCAAAAATCGTATCTGAAGGCGAAATGACCAAAATGCCCTCCCTTTGGCTTAACGGGTCAAAATTGTCTGTACCGATTGAAAAATTTTTCTAAATATTTTCTTGGCATTCTAATGCCATAGGAACCTCAATGACCCTTCTATGGAGTCCCAAAAATTATTTTATAATTTTTCCCCCGGGTCTAGGGCTCCTCGTTGAGAGAACCGCAACTTCCCTCTGGTTACCCATCGCTTGGGCACCGGCTCATTTGACTTGTTTGTATTTTATTTCTAAAATTTTTACTAAATTTTTCTTACTAATATTTGAGTTAATTATGGTTCTTTACCTTAGTTTAAATATTTTTCCGGACGTTCTAGCTGTCTGGACTGACACTGGTCACCGGAACAGTAGAATGTACGGAGTTGCTACAGGGAGGGTGTTACAATTTCAATTCTTTCTAGCATTTTATTAATCATTTTCTTGATGATTTTGAGCCTCTTTTTATTGTAATCATTCTTGTTCTTTATCTTGATATTTAATTTCCTTACTTCCTTTAATAATCAATTCAATTACATTTATACTTTTCCATACCCAAGTAACCTATACAAATTAACTGGACTGGATAAACGGGTAAACTAGCACTGGGTACTAAGTACCTCGGGCCGTCACACCATCGATCACAATGTGTCTCCCAGTGTGCAAACAGAATGGCTAATAAGCTATAAAAGCAATATGGCATAAAGCCAAGTATAACATCATAATCAGTATAGCCATAGGTTATCATATCACAGAATGGCATGAAGCCATATGCAGTACTGCTATCAGAACCCTATTGGCATGCCAGCCTATCCAAACTAATCACATTAGGCCTACTAGGGCATATTACAAAGTTATTTCTTAAATATTTGTACTTAACATGTAAGGTTACTATTCATTTAGTCATTTAAGTCAAAATATTGACTTTCTCATATATAATAGTTACATGAGTTTTAATCACATAGATTTACCACATTTTGATTCCCAAAAGTATTGGCATTAGTTGCCAATCATTGCTTCTAACCAATGGAAAATAAATAAAAAAATTTTAGTTTTGGGTGCTAGAGTTTACTGTTCCATTAGGCCATTCTACAGTGAGAATTTGGCCAAGTATTCTCAATCAAAGTTGTTCTTTATTGTATCTAGTTATATTGCACTTTTTGAATCACCCCATTTGGAGTTTTGTAGCTCAAGTTATGGCTATTTCACCATAACTGGTCGGATTGCCTTTACCCAGAATTTCTGGGCAGTTTTTAGTTCTGCCAAATTTGATAGTCCAACTTTGGCTAGCAATTTCATTTAGCTAAGTCCAGAATTTGAGTTTGTTGTCTACATGAAAGTTGTTCTAAATTACCTCAGCTTTCCATTGATATAAATTTTAGGTCAATTGGACCTTTCTACACTGAGTTATGGCCAAATGAATGAATACTATTCATTTGGTCATTTTGCCAGGCAGAATTGGTGCTACCCAGTTTTGGTCAATTTTTAGGGTATCCTAAGTTTAGTTTCTAAACAGGGTTCCTTCATTAAAGTTGTGCCATTATGTGTCTAATTTCATGTCCAATTGGCATTGCTCCAATTGAACCTATACAACCAAAGTTATAGCTGCCTAAACATGCTGGACTCACATCCAGACTTGCAGGGTACTCAAGGCAGCACACCAAACCTCACATCCAAAGCTACAATTCACTTCAATTTCTCATTATCCTCAGCCAAGTGGTCACTAATTGACCATTAAAACCCCACTTCACATTAAAATACAATAACCCTTAATTCATCACAAGCCCTAATTAATCAAAGTCTCAATCTAATGTAACTCCTAAAATCCCCAACTCCAATCCTTATATACACATCAATTGACATCAATACACAAATTTAATTGTAAGTAAATCATCAAAACGCTCACACTCTCTTAGCTGCCAAAATTTGAAATGATCCTATCATGCATTTTTTTCTTCTTTTTCCACAATTTCTAGTTGATTTTTTTTTTGTATCCTAACATGAAAACAAGAGAGAGAGATAGCACTAACCTTGTTGTGTGTCAATCCAAGCTTGAAAAACTCCTTTATTTTCACTTCTTTTTGCTGCCCAAGTCTTGCTCTAGTGGTGATGATAAGTTTTTGTGAAGGGAAGATGGGCTTTTGAGGTGATTTGGTCACACTCCAAGTTTTAATGTGTTAATTTCTTCTAACCATTTGACCTAGTTCCTTTGGGTTCTAGGTTTTGGTCAAAAGATCAATATTGTATACCTATGTCTTATAAAACTTTTGCCATTGGTTTCATTGCATTTAAATTTTTATAGATCAAGTTATGGCCATTTTTCCAAAACTGGTCGGGTAGTATATGTCCAGAAAATTCTGGGCAGAATGGTTCAGGTCAGTTTGGTGTCCTAATTTAAGTCAATAATTTCATTAGGTTAGAGGCATTTCTAGGCTTGGTGTTCTCAATGAAAGTTGTATTACTATATCTAAGCTTTTTAATGGTATAAGATTCAGGTCATTTGGACCTGTCTAAAAAGAGTTATGGCCAAATGAACATGTTCATTTGGTCATTTTTCTGGGTTCAGTGTTTGGATATCCGGATTGGACTAGCAAATTGGTCAACTTATGGACAAAATTTGGACAGGGTTTCTTCATGAAAAATGGGGTGTTTTGAGTCTAGTTTCACCTCCAATTAGCTTCATACCAATTGGAATTACACAACTTTAGTTATAGGTCAAAAAAGACCATGGACTCATAGGTCTGAATTTCTGCACATGAAACATCACTTCCAATATTTCATCCTCCTTACTCCCGACTATAATTTATCACTTATAACACTTCAAATAATCAACAAACAGCCTCAACAAGATCAATCTCAAGCCATATCACCAAGGTAACAAAATTAACTCAAACCCTAACTCAAGGTCTCAATTTATGCACACCACATGTAAATCAACATGTTAATCACATTTACCTATTAATCAACACTTATAACCACAAGTATAGCCTTCATGTCATCAAAATCCTATCAATTCTCATTGCTAACAAAAATTTAATTCTACACAAAGTTATCATTTTTTTTTCAAGTAATTTCAACTCTTCTTAAGTCTAAATGAAACTTTAAACAAAAAAGATAATGATATTAGGCACTAACCTCTTTTGGGAGCTAACTTGAGCTTATAAATCTCCTTTATTTCACCTTCAAATTGTTGCCTAGAGATGGTTTAAGGTATGAGGAGAAATTTTAGTGAAGACAAGGTAGGGTTTTATGGTGTAATTGAGTGAGAAATGGAGCTTGGGTGAAGGAAAATGATGGAGCTCCAATGGTGATTCTCGGCAAGAAGAAGAAAGACGAGCAATCTGAATTTTTTTTTTCTTTCATTTTCTGCCTATTTAATTCATTTTAAGTGAGTTATAGCCATGTGTCACAATGTGATTGGGTGGGAGTATTTTAATGACATCATGTGATGTCATAAATCTTGATTTCTTTCATTTTTCTTTCCTTTTCTTTTCTACTCATTTTCAATTTAATTTTTAGCAATATTTATTCATATTTTATGTCATAATAATTATTTACTTAACTGGAAAAGTCGGCCAAAAATCATCTCTGAAGACGAACTGGCCAAAATGCCCTTCGTTTGGCTTGTTAAGCCAAAATCGTCTGTACTGATCTAAAAATTTTTTCTAAGCCTTTTCTTAGTATTCTAATGTCACAGAAACCTCAATGACTCTTCTCTAGAGTCTCAAAAATTATTTCATGAATTTTCTCCCGGGTTTAGGGCTTCTAGCTACTAAGACCGCAACTTCCCACTAGGTTACCCATCGCTAAGGCACTGGCTTATTTAACTTGGTTGTATTTTATTTCTAAAATTTTTCCTAAATCTTTCTTATTAATATTTGAGTTATTTATGACTCCTCACTCTAGTCTAAATATTTTTCCAGATGTTCTAGCTGTCTAGACGGACACCAGTCACCGGAACAGTTGAATGTACGGAATTGCTACAGTGAGGGTATTATAGGAACCCTGTGAGATAATTATTTGGGACTAAATTGAAGAATTAATGAAGATTAATGACAATAGAAATGTTAAGGAAATGTAAGAAAATTTATGCTAATCGGTAAAGACAAATTATGACTCGAGGAAGGGCATTTTAATAATTTCGCATGAAGAGTTAATTTTTGACCAAAATGTCAATTAAGTCAAGATAAATTAATATAATAAATTAAGGAAGAATTTTTAATGAAGATTTAAATAGAAATGAGTAATAGAAAGGAAGAAAATAAAAGAAATGAAATTTAATTAACAATTATGACATAAGCATGACATGGAGATGACTTAATTAAAATTTTTAACCAATTAAAATGAGACAAACACATATAAAAGAGACAAAAGAAATTAAAAGAAATAGAAATCGGTCTCATCTTCTTCTTCATCTAGAATTGGCTGAACCCCTTACCTAGCTCTTTCCTCAATTTTTCTTCAATTCAAGCTTGATTTTCCTTCAATTTTCACCATAAAAACCCTAGTCCCTAAAACAAAACTTTTATTTTAGACCTTGCTTAAGAGTTTGGGAGCAAAAAGAAAGAGAAAACTTGAAATTTTTACAAGCTTGGGAATCTCTCAATTAAGGTTAGTGCTAAATCCTATGATCTTGCTTTTTATAATGTTGAAACTAAGTTGATTTACGATGAAATTGAATGAGAATTAATGAAAATAAGATATGTTTGAAAGATCTAAATTTTAGTCAGCTTATGGAATTGAGAGATGTTGTGTTTAATTGAATTGAAACTTAAATTCTAGCTTAGATAAAATGAAATACATGATTTATGTGCTGATTTGCATATGGTAGCATGAATTGTGATTATGGAAGTTAGGGTTTTGGGAGAAATTGGGGGTTTTGTGCATTAATGCTCAATTGAAGTGTTTGAGGTCAAATATTGACCATTTGATGAGAATTGGTTGAGTTTAGAAGTGAGTTGTTGAATTGAATTGAGAATTGGAGGTATTGCATGTGTGCTGGATTTCTGGACCTCTAAGTCCAGTGTGCTTACATGGTTATAAGTAGAGCTAGATAGCTCCAATTAGTGTAAGGCCAAATAGAGGTGAAACTTAAGACCTAAAGCCACAAATTCCATGAAGAAACTTGCCCAGAAACTGATTATAAATTGCCTTAAAATTTGTTTGAATCCGGAATGACATATTCTGGAAATTGTGAAAATGACCATATGAATAGTAAATGTTCAAATAGGCATAACTCATTGTAGGAAGCTCCAAATGACCTGATTTTTGAACCTATGAAAAGCTTAGACATAGTAGAACATTTTTCATGAAGATTAGGAACCTAATTCTAACCCTAACTCAACCAATTTGCTAGGCAAATTCAGGTCATCAAATTTGCCTGGACCAAAATTGACCTAGAAATTTTGGACCTTAGACCATCCGACCAATTGTGGGAAAGTGGGAAAAGTGTGTCCCACATATCTATTTCATGTAATTTAGCATGTAATGACTTATTAGGGATAAGTCAATAATTTATTTCTAGAATCTTTCTTTAGGTTTAGCTTAATGTCTTGTCTTTGCATATCAAATTGAGTAATTTGTGGCTACTGTTTGGCCACATTTCCTCAATGGAAGTTGTTCCTCTATGTCTTATTTTTATTTCTCTTTTTGAATCATGTCATTTGGATTTGTATAACTCAAGTTATGGTTAAATAACCATAACTAGGTCAATTTTGGATTTTGGTTCCCTTACTAGGCAATTTTGGTATTGAATTTAACCAATTTATTTGGATAGTTTGTAGTAACATTTAGGCCCAGCATTCTATATAGGATTTGCTGCCCTATTCTTATGGTCAATTAGAAATTTTAGTTGCAAATTTTTAAGTCTTGTAGAATTTATTATAGCCATATTATTGGACTGGACTCAAATGTCCTATACTAATATAATCCTCAATTAGGTCAATAAATTTGACCTATAATTTAAGCTTCTTATATTTATAAGTTGAGGAAGATGTCTGAAACAAAGTTGAAGATTTATTTCTTAGGTTTCTACAATGCTATGGCTCAATTCAATTGAAGATTTCTAGTGGGAGATATGCTAAAAAGAATATTCTGGATTCCTTGGTCACTTATGCATTTTCCAGATTTTTGTGCATCAAATTGATCAAGCTAATTGACCTATTTCTCTTGGTTTCTGGATTTTGGTCCAAATACCAATTTTGTAGGTCTTTGTCTTATTGAAATTGTGGCACTAGTTTCAGGGCATTTGGAGTTCTGTGGACCAAGTTATGGCTTCTTTGCCAAAACTTGTCAAGTGGTCTTTATTTAGCAATTCTGGGCAGTTTTAATTCTGGACAGATTTTGTATACTTAATTAGGCAAGCAAATTGACTTAGTTAATGGCATTTCTGAGCTTTGGTGTCTTCACAAGAGTTGTATCCCTATGTCTAAGCTTTCCAATGGTATAAATTTCAGGTCATTTGGACCTGTTTACAGTGAGTTATGGTCAATTGATTGATTATTGTTCATATGATCAAAAATTTTGGGTTTCAAATTGCCAATCTGAATTAGGTCACTTTTTAAGTCACTTTCTGGACAAAATTTTGGTAAGGTTTCTACATGAAAGTTGGTCCAATTTAGGTCTAGTTTTACCTCCAATTGAGCTCATACCAAGTGGGGTCACACAAGGTCAGTTATGGCTCAATTTACACACTATTTTCAACAAACTCAACATGTGTAGAAAATTTGCACTTCCAATTGTCATTCCTCCTTCTCCCAAACTATAATTGCATACATAGCACTTCTAATTACCATCAAATAAATCTCAATTGGTCATTTTCCAATAGTTTACATAAGTCCTCAATATTCAATACACAACCCTAATTCACAAAGTCAAAAATCAACAATATATATACATGAAATCAATTAACTACTACATGAAATTTCTACTAACAGTTTACCATACACTTCTACTAGTCCATCAACCCATAAATTAACATTGAATTTTATGGAATTACCAATCCCTTGAATACCTCAAGGCTACCAAATTGATCGCTTTCCCTTAGGTCTTCAAAAATTGTTCAATTCCTAATTCAATTTAACAACTTCAAACATACAATTGCCATTAAGCCGTAATACACATATCTACATAAATCAACAAGCCTAATCATCATCTACATACATGAATTAACCCAATTCTCATAGAAATCAAGGCTACCCAAAATTCAACAATTACACAAGCCTTGCCAAATTCAAGCAATTACACACAAAGTCTCTAAATCAAAATCAAAAACCTAATTCAACAAGTAAACCTCAAAATTATACATACCATTAAATCCTAATACATGTAACTACTTAATCAACCTCACTAATCCTCAATTACATGTAAAAATCAATCAAAATCCCATAGCGTCCATGGCTACTGAATTCATGGTTCTTCAATACTTAACAATTTCCTCAATTTTTTTTAGCAAATCAACTTACCCAAACCTCAAAACAAGGATTAGTGAAGGAAAATGAGAAGATTAGGCACTAACCTTTTCTTGAGCTTCTTATAACCTTAGAATTTCTTCTTCTTATTACTGCCTATAGCTTTCCCATGGTGTGGAGACCAACTTTAGTAAAGAAAATTGCAAGAATCATGGCTTAAAATGGTGAAGTGGAACCTTTGCATGGTGGTCGGCCATGGTGAATTTGAGAGCTTCAATTTCAGCCATGGGAGAGGAAGGTTGAAGAAATCAGGTTGTGAGTGGAGAATGCTGTCCTCATATGGGTATTTATACCCCCATTAAGTTAGTTAATTATTATTATAATCCAAAGTTTCAATATTTGCAATTTAATCCCCCACTTTTTCTTTAATTGCATTTCATATTTAATTTCTTTTTTCATGGGGTTTTCAAAATTTCATACCATTTATTTTTAATAAACATTTAGGTCAAAATCCAACTCTAGGTGTCAAATGACCAAAATACCCCTATTCGGGTTGTTTTTTGAATTTTTCGGTACTATTGATTAAGTCCTTGATCCTTTGATTTCTTTAATTTTTCGTTTTCATTTGTACCGACTTACTAAATTTTCTTTGACATTTTTAATGTCGTTTATACCTCTATAGACCTTTGATTAGGTCCCGAAAATTATTTCTCGGGGTTTCCCGTGGTCCTGAAGTCGGTAATTGCCTTTACCGTAACTTCCCAGTGCAGTCATCCATCGTTGTGGTTTCAGCTCGCTTAACCTAGTTGCATTTCATTTTCTTTATTTTCTCTTAATTTTTCTTGTATTCTCTTATCATGTATTCCATCATTTTATGTCTCCTCACTATCATTTAAGTTAGCTCCAGACATCCTAGCTGTCCGGACAGATGTTAGTCTTCGAAATAGTAGAATGTGTGGATTACCTACAGTGAGGGCGTTACAATTCTTCTCCTCTAAATAAAATTTCGTCCTCAAAATTTATCCAGTGTAAATAATCGAGGGACCACTATCTCCTTGTCTTTTCACTTTTTTGTGTTATAATACTTCGCTTTTTCTTTAGTCTGTCTCATTACACCTAGCTTTACAATCTTATCCTCATCTCAATTTACTATTGGAAATATGCAGCTCTGCACAATAGTCCCAAGTCGGTACTGTAATCTGCAGCTTATAGCACAAACATTGAGAACATTGTGTAGTTACCATGGTATATTCCAGTAGATTAAATTTTTCCTATACTTATCCTTAATCAATTATGTACTCATCCTCTTTCATCTCATATGCAGTCTCTCTCTTATTTCCATCCATTATCTTTAATATGATCCTTTTCGGTTGATAATCTACCATCACCTGATGACCTAAAGGGTTGGTGACAAGTATGTTATCTTTTAACCCATCTATCAGTCTAAGAGACCCATGCTTTGAAGGATTAGATGCCATCAATCCTATAGAATAGACAAAGAACAAATCTACATTAGTGTCACCTTGACTCTATTTAAAGGCCCATGCATGTAATGTACTCTATCTATTTCTATCTATCTAGGTTTAGGACCGCCTAAACCTTTGCTTTGATACCACTAAATTTGACACCCCTCACCCGTCTACAGTGTAGCCGAGTAAAGTGTGCCACATTTGATACCGGAGCACCCTATCTTTTCCTGTCGTGTCCATTGTTAATTTTTAAACTTTGTAGAAAACATGTGGTAATATTTTTTTTTCTATCACAAATTATTTCTATGGAAACCCAGGCAGAGCCTCCTCTGTTTTATTGGCATTTGGCGGGTTCCAATAGTTACTTGCTAAAAACAATTTCATTTCTGTATCTGCTCTATTCATCTTGTCATATAACATATCATATCATATCTGTTCATTCAATTTTAAGAAAATAATATTTTTCACTCATTCATTCATATGGAAATTATACACAAAAGTTCATAAGCTTATTTTTTTATAGTCTCAAAAATATCAATATAATTTATTACATCATCAACTATAATTACATGAACTAAAATACTAGTCTATACATGGGCCCTACCAAAATATTATAACTGATGAGGTGACTTTAGACTATAGACTGTAGCAGATCTGGACAACCGTAATCAGAGTACTACTGTGGTGGCTGCTGCTATGGCGGCTGCTGTATCTGGTCTCCAGTACCTACGCAATGAAAAATCTAACACGCTAAGCAAATTGCTTAGTGGTACATAATCTTAAAGAAATTCAACTAAATAATTATAAATAATAATTCTGTGTAAACTTTTGCAATTCTAGGTCATTTGCATATTTTACTGCACTTTGGAAATAAATTATTTAGCAGTATCTTTTTTGTGTATTTATTTCATTCTCTGTCTTTTTAAACTCATATTAGTCTTTGAAATCATATCAGTGTATTTTATGTCATATCAGTATATTTCATGTCATATCTATATATTTCATGTCATATTTGTATAATTCAAGTCATATATGTATATTTGTGCCCAAGTAACCTATAACAAACTATAATGCTAGATACATGGGAGTATACGGGTTAGACAACCATATATCTATCCTGTATGTGACACCCCTTACCCGACTACAGTGTAGCCGAGTAAGTTATGCCACTCAGTGTGCCGGAGCACCAATTCATAGTTCTATTACAATTTATCCCTTTTAAATCATTTGTTTACAATTTTTGATAAATCTAAATTTTTACGCAATTTTTATAGAAAATTCGGCAGAGTGCCGGCTGTAAATTGGAAAAACAGGTCTTCTGAACCTGTTTAAAAACACTTCCAATAATTTCCAATCATTCACAAGCTCCATTTCTATCACATCAATTTACAACAATTTTTTAACAATTCCTCTATTTGTCATTCATTCATTTCACATCATCATTAGACTCAAATCATAAATAAATTCTCATATGTTATTTATAATCACAAATTACAAGTACTTACATTAATACAAAATTATATTACATTTGCTTTAAAAACACATGATAAAATAAGAGTTTAATTACAAAATTTACAAAAATCATAAAATACAAAATGGGACCTAGTGTCCTACCAATGCACTGTAGTCTGTGAGGTGACACGGACACTATGCAGAACTGTGAACGGCCTTACCCAATCTGTGGTCTACTGGGCCCTCTGTCCAAATCTTCAGTACCTACGCGTTGCAAAAGCGACGCGCTAAGCATAAAGCTTAGTGGTGCCAATAATACAAGAAAATATAATATGCAAATAAAAATAATAATTTCCCAGCTATTGTGTTCATAAGAAATGAATAATTACTAACTTATTGTTTAGTCGAGGGCTAATTATGTTTTATGATATCAACTTCTTCATGCATTTTGTTACTTATTTTCTTCATGATCTTGAGCTTCTTTGTATTTTATTGTAATCATTCATGATATTTAATTTTCGTATTTTCTTTGATAATCAGTTCAATTACAGTTATACTTTTCCATGCCCAAGTAACCTATACAAATTGACCGGACTGGATAAACCGGTAAACTAGCACTGGGTACCAGGTACCTCAAGCCGTCACACCATCGGTCACAATGTGTCTCCCGGTGTGCAAACAGAATGGCTAATAAGCCATAAGAGCAATAAGACATAAAGTCAAGTAAAACATCATAATTAGTATAGCCATAGGCTATCACATCACAGAATGGCAATGAAGCCATACATCATACGCAGTACTGCTATCAAAACCCTATTGGCATGCCAACCTATCCAAACCAATCATATTAGGCCTACTAGGGCATTTTGCACTTTTAAATTTCACAATTTTTGAATTTCAAGTTTGAATATTACTATTCATTTCATTAGTCAACTAAAATGTTGACTTTTGCATAGACAATAGGTACATTGGTTTTAATACTCCCAACATACCACATTTTGCATTCAAAATTTGTTGGTATTAGTTGCCAATACCATTTATAAGTTTAAAGTTAATTGAGCAGAATTTTTAGTTTTTATACCTTATATTTACTGTTTCATTAGTCATTTTTGCAGTGGGAATTTGGTAAAATGATCAACATGAAAGTTGTTTCTTATTTTGTCTAGTTTAATTTCCTTTTTTGAATCACTCCATTTGGAGTTTTTTATCTCAAGTTATGGTCCAAAAACCACAACTGGCCGGATTGAAATTTTTCTGGACTGACCATATCTACAGTGCAGTGAACAGTGACTACAACTCCCTTGTTGGATAGGTTCTGGTCATAATTTGGGGTAGGTTTCTTAATGAAAGTTGTTGGTCTATATCTTATCTTGTTGCTGGTAAAATTTCAGGTACATTGGACCTTTCTGCATTGAGTTATGGCCAAATGAACAATCACTGTTCATTTGGTCATTCTGCAGAAACAGCCTGCAGATCACCCAGATTTGAGCAAGCTTTTGGTCCACTTGGTTTGGTTTTATAGGAATGGTTTCTTCACCAAAGTTGTGCCATTATGTGTCTAGTTTCATGTCCACTTGGCCTTGTACCAATTGAACCCATAAAATTCAAGATATGCCTGCCCAAACCTGCTGGACTCATGTCCAATTCTGCAGGTCACCATGGGCAGCCACACCAACTGCAATTCCCACTAATCAAACCACCACATTTCTTGTTTACACATAACCAAATGGTCACTAATTGACCATTAAAACTCAATTTCATCATTACATAAACAAAATCTCAAATTTGTGCCCAAACCCTAACTCTACCATTTCAATTCTCCATATACATGCAATCAATGAATCAAAGTATCTAATTTATGTTCAATGGCAGCCATGTACAACTATAACTCAATCTAATCAATGAAACCCTAATGTATCCTAAGGCTGCAAAAATTGGTGAAATTTATTCATGCAAACTTGTTTCAATTCTCTTAATTTCACCCTCATTTCATACTCCACATGATATATATATACAAAGTTTTAAGGATAAATTAGCACTAACCTTTTTGAAACCAACCTTGAGCTTGTTATTCTTCAAGATTTCTCCCAGAACCATAATAATCATAATCAATTATAACTTCACTTTCCTAAATTAAATATCCAATAAAAATTCAACAGCATTGTAACACCCCTAAGTTCGATAGTGCGTTCTACTGTTCTGGTGACCAGTGTTGTCCGGACTGCTAGGATGCCTAGAACTACACTTTGTTATGAGTGAGGAGACATAAAATAATGAAATACAAGAAAAGAAAATACAAGAAAAAAAACAAAGGAAAAATAATAACAAAGAAATGTAACCAAGTTAAGCGAGCCGAGAACCCTAGCGATGGGTGACCGCACCGGGAAGTCACGGCGTGGGCCGTTGACTAGCCCTGGACCGCGGGGAACCCTGGAAAATATTTTTAGGACTTAAAGAGACATAAATTGAAGTATAAATATCATTAGAAATATCAAAGAAAAATTAAATAATTAGTACAAAGAAAAGTGAGAAATCGAAAAACAGACAAAACCCGGTGTTACCGAAAAATCGGGAATGCAACCCGAACAGGGGCATTATGGTCAATCGATATCCCGAATTGTCTTTTGACCTAAATATCCATTAAAAATAAATAATATTACACTTATAAAATAAAATGAAAAATTAATTTGGGGGTACCTAATACAAATAGCCAAAAGTGGAGTGAAAAAGGTGTAAATAACACATTTAACTTATTATATGATTTAATAAGTGTGAGCGGGCCACTAAAGGAATAAACTAAGTTAAATGGGGCATGTGTACACCAAATATGCAATCTGAAAATTCATTTCTTCAAAGTTCCTCAACCATGCCGATTTGAGAAGAAAGAAGAACTCCATTGCCGTTTCACTTGGAGCTTGATCCATCCCTCCATTTCATCTCCAATCACTTAGATTGCTTCATTAAAGATTGTCTACACATGATAAGGAAGAGCTTGATACCAAAATCAAGAAGTTTAATCAAGGTTTAGCAATTTCCAACCATAGGTAAGTTTACATTTTTGAATATTGCTTTGTTAAACTTTGTGTACATGTTATGGGTGTTGGATTTGTGAAGAAAATTTTCAAGTTTGAGTTATTGATATGTCCATTTTGGACAGCCATGGAGTTATGTATTTAATGATTTATTATTACATATATTTGATGTAAATTCATGTTGAGTAGAGGGATTTAATATCCTAGTAAGTTATTTCCATGAAAATGTGGTGATTGTGCACTTAAATTGGAGATTGACGAATTGTGGGACACTTTGGCATTGTAGAACATTTCGGCAGCCTTGGGACACTTTGATAAATGTATGAGTTCATGAAGGTATTGGCAGAATATTGACATTGAGGATTGATGGATATGTATATAGATTGGTTGTGTAAAGTGTATGTAAGAATGAGTAATGTTTAGGTGTATATGTGATTGTACTTAGACTTTGTAAATTTGAGTTTATTTGGTGTATTGAGGATGTGTGTAATCTGCCCAAAGTGACTTTAAAGTGAAGTGGTATATGGTTTTGGTAATATACCAAAACAGAATTGGTAAGGGAAGTGGACATATAGTAAGGTGAATGTGTCATTGATGTATGTTTAAGCAAGGTAATTAAGGGCAGTATGCATTTTAGCCTATAACTTTAAATGTGTAACTTCAATTGGTATGAGACCAATTGGAGGTGAAACTAGGCACAAAATGTGCCAACTTTCATTGCGAAAGCATACCAAAATTCTGCTTGCAAGGTGACATGAAAAAATGACCAATTCGGATTAAGTGCAAGTGAAACCTGAAAACTGACCAATTGGGCAGCAGTTAGTATATAGGCCATAAATCACTCAAAACAGGTCCAATTGACCTGAAATTTTAACCATGAATAGTTAAGATCCATACCTACAAGTCTTATGAAGACACCAAAGCACAGAAATGACCATAAGCAAGTCAAACAGCTTGCACAAGTTCGGGTCCAAAAACTGGCCGAACCAAAGTTGACCAAATTGACCTAAAATTGACCTAATTTGATGCCATTTGATCAGCAATAGTATAATGACCATAACTTGGTCTACTTAACTCAGAATGACCTAAAATTTTGCCCCGCGTTCCATAAGACATAGATCTACAAGTTTGTAGTTTTAACCGAAACTCGAAAACCGAGGGAACTAGGTCGTCCGGCTAGGTCAAACTAGTATCCCGGAATCCAGCAAGTTGCATTAAAATGCACTAAACAAGGAAATGAGTTTGGTAAAACGTACCAACCCTAAAACCCTATCGAATGTGACATATTAGTAACGTTAAAACCTAATTTACCTAGAACGCATCGAGGGTCGGTATGTTAGGTGATTAAGCAAATAATAGCTTTCAGTGAATTATTTGTCAAACATTATCGATAGAGACAATTTAATTTAGTACCGAAACACTTCAAATTGTGTTTCTCAGTTAGCAAAGACTCAGGAAAAGGGAAGGAAACACTGAGTCAAGACCAAGAGACAGTTATCAGAGGTTTGTGCACAACTAGTTTTTAACTGATTTTGTTTTGAATATTTCATATGATTAAATGACATATTTTCTTATGTATTATGTTTAACAAGTATTAGATTTAATTCAATGATTATTGAAAATTGTTATAGTATGTATGAATTTAGCTTTGTGAAATGGTATTTCCACAAGTATTAAGCATTGTTATGGATTGAATAAATTATGTTTTGGAAAATTGTGATAGAACATGTTTTGAATTGTGATGGTAATTTTCATGGAAAAATGTAAATTTATGATTTGATTTGTGTTGAGCATAAAAATTATTGGATATTGGAATTGACTTTGAATCGAATTATATTGTGATTTATGCTCACTAAAAGGATTGTGATATTGTTTTATATCTCACTATAGATGCTTGACTAGGTTATTATCCATCTCTCTCATTTGTTGAGAAGACAATGGAGTTAGTTGTGTTTTGATTACCATGGTACGTGCACAGGCTTAGATTTTCCTCTGATTTGAGGTTAGATCTAAGTTTTTTTATCGTTATGGCCCTTGCGGAAGATTCATTATTGTGATGGTACTGTGCACGATGATTCGACCTCCCCGACCATAGGGAGTTAGAATCTGATTCGACCTCCCCGACCATAGGGAGTTAGAATCACATCGAAGATGGCCCTATCAGATTAGTCTTGCATAGTTAGTGAGATAAAGAATGATTTGTGAGATACAGCATGGTTTTTGAGCTACAGCGTGGTTTTTGAGATACAACATGGTTTTGAGATAAGGATTGATTTTTGAGATACATAATGATTTTGAGATACAGAATGACTTTTGAATGGTAAAGAATTGTGATTTCAATTATGGTTTATGTATAATTGATTTTGTTGGAATTACTTAAATGGTTAGTCATGATTTGATAAATTGAATTTTGTGATCAAAGTCATTTATACAAATGATTTACATTATTGGCAATGAATATTTTGAGTTTTGGAATTTGATGAGTATTCAGATTTCTAAATTATTTATCAGAATTTTGTCAATGTATATTGTACTATGTTTTAAATTATAGTTGTGCACCACTGAGTTCACCACTCAGCGATAGCTTTGTATGCTGTCGCAGGTAAGAAGAGCATAGAGCAGTGAGTAAGTTTCTTTGAAGACACTTTCAGATCAGTTCCAGGTATATTATAGGTATACCCATGTACATAGGTCTGATGTGTGCATGTAATAATATGTATGTAAATTATTTGAGCAATTGTAAATTAAAATTGTACATTGAAGTTATAAAGTGAATTATGAGTTATTTTGACTTGTAAAATTTGTATTATATTTCTTTTATCTCGTCCTTTGAAAATACTGAAAAATTGTTGTGGATTGAGTTGAGAAAAATATTGTGTTGAATTTTGTTGGAGTTGAGATTTGCAAATACATATTGAAGTGCTTTTTACAGGTTTTCTGAAGAACTGTTTTATCCAAAATACAGATGGCACTCTGCCAAATTTTTTACAGAAATTCCAAATAATTTAAATGTGTTAGTTCTATCACTTCAGTTCAAAAAGGTTTTAACACCTGTAAATAGTGCTCACCACTGTAAAAGAAGTAAGAAAAGTTTTGAAAATCCCTTGTAGTGTATTTAATGGGTTATCAGTAGACGGAGTTGGTAATTCATTAGGTATACTACGGATCATGTTATGCCTCAGAGGGTAGGGTGTGACATGTTTAAGTGGTATCGAGCAATGGTTTTAAAGTGAATTTAATCGTGAATTTGAAATCTTTTGTCGAACTACAATCGCTCAAATGTTTGATACATATAGTACATTTACATCATAAATGTGAACTAATGGAGAGGAATCTCCTTGTGTTGGTTGTACAGAATAGAAAATTCGTGGAAAAAATGGAAGAGAAGAATGAGACAATAGAACGATGCGTGATGGCAGAAGAACAAGTTAAGGCCCCACCCACAAAATGTCGAAGGCCTGATGCATCAGCTTTACGGTACAAATTATCGCACAAATGGCCCAAAGAATGGCCACTTTCTTTCAACAATCGGCTGATAACTGTCACCCAAGCCCAAGTCTGCACACAACCCCACAAGGGCGGTGTGAAATGGAAAAGAGGAGAAACCTATGGGTCGAGTTGAACAGTAATTTGGGGAAGAGAAAAGAATTTGAGGAACCCCGAGCTCAGAAATATGATAGAGGCGGATCATCAGGGCAGAGACCACTAAGATCTAGTCGTCGAACAACCAGAAGTTCCTATCCTGCCTGTTTTTGCCATGTTTGTGGTTAGCTACATGGAGGTATTTGTCGTAAGGCCTCTGGAGCCTGTTACAATTGTGGAAAACTTGGACACTTTGCTAAAGATTGTGCTAAACCACCTCGACCGCTCTCCGAGTTCATGCACTGTTAGTCAGAGTCAAGATAGAAATAGAGTTGGTACTCCTCACCACTATAACACAGTGAATCAACCCGAATATAGTAGCGCACCAGTCGGAGAGTCCACTATGCGCCAAGTAAAAGGAGCAGAAACTTCAAATGTAGCTGTTGGTAAGTTCTTAATTTTTGAAAGAAACAATTAGTTATTATTTGATCCCAGCACTACTTAGTTATGTGTTAGTGTCAGAACTATATGTTATGTTGTTATTCCTTTACATGGAAATGAATTTTGATGTATTAGTGACTAGTCCTTTACGATAATAACTACAATAACAAGTATGGTTGACATTAATTTTGGAAGAATTGTTAGCTAAAAGTATTTTCTAACATACCGTAAATTATAAAGCTAAATGGCGAGCCTACTTAATGTAAGGCAAGAGGACCTAAAAGTAAGTTACAGTAATAGAATTGCTCTAGATGAGGGCAAAGATGTTACTGTTAGTAATTATTAATGGATATTGTAATCAGAATCGGTTTAGGATATTAGTGGATTCGAGAAAGATAAGATGTTAGAAAACCTAACCCATGAGGTTATAACGTAATGACTATGTAATGTTCTCGATGTTTGTATTGTAAGCTGCAGATTACAGTACCAACACGGGATTATTGTGTAGAGCTACGTACTTCCTCGTGATACAGTAAATTAAGAATATTTGTAAGTAATCTATAAATTGATACAGTTGCACCCGAATAGAGTACTATTACTGGAAATAAATGTGAAAATTTTAGTCAGAAATGTAAAACTTCAGAACTAGCCTATCAAACGACTACACTTGTAAGGTAGCTAGAGTCAGTGACTCAGTTATATTAATGTGAATTACCTGTACCACAGTAATTGCTATAAGCTTAAAGATATCAGTACGACTTATCATCCTCAAATGGATGGACAGTCGAAACAAGTGATTCAGGTAAATTTTGAAACTCGTTGAGTTCCTATAAATCATGAAATGAAATGATAATAATAACCTATAAAATGAAATAAACCCTCGAGAATATAATGAGAACTTCTGTCCTTGAATCCGAGAGATATGAGACAGATACATCCCATTAACAGAATTTGTATACAATAATATGTGTCATGCTAGCATACAAATGGCACCCTATGAAACATTGTAAGGGAACAGATAACTATGGATTTTGTGATGAGATTTCTGAGGACACAGAATAGTCATGATGCAGTATAGGTTATAGTTGATAAACTAACCAAGTCTGCTCACTTTTTGCCAGTCTGGATGGACTATAGCCTGGAAAGATTGGCCAGATTGTACATATATGAGATTGTAAAACTACATGGAGTGCCAGTATCAAATGTATCTGACAGGGATCCTAGGTTCACTTCTAGATTCTGGGGTAGTCTTCAGAGAGCCCTAGGAACTAGACTGAACTTCAACGCAGCATTCCACCCACAGATAGATGGCCAGTCTGAAAGGGTAATTCAGATATTGAAGGATATGCTACGGGCTTGTGTGATTGAATTTGAAGGTAGTTGAGATATACACTTGCCTTTGATTGAGTTTGCTTATGACAACAGTTACCAATCAAGCATTGGGATGCCTCCATATGAAGCTTTGTATGGCAGAAAGTGCAGAACTCCCTTATGTTGGGATGAAGTAGGTGAAAGGAAGATGATTGGACCAGAAATTGTTCAGCAGACAGAGGAAAAGATCATACTAATTAGAGATAGACTCACGGTTGCATCAGACCATCAGAAGTCTTATGTTGATCTGAAAAGAAGAGATATTGAATATGCAGTGGGTGATAAGGTATTCCTCAAAGTTTCTCCTTGGAAGAGGATTACGAGATTTGGTAGAAAGGGGAAACTAAGTCCTCGTTTCATCGGACCATATGAGGTTCTGGAAAGAGTGGGTCCTTTGGCATATCGGTTGGCATTACCTCCAGAGCTAACAAGGATACATAGTGTCTTCCATGTGTCCATGTTAAGGAGGTACAGATCCGACCCATCTCATGTACTATCAGTAAAAGAGATTGAGGTAAATCCAGACCTCTCATATGAGGAAGAACCCATAAAAATTCTGGCTTATGAGGTGAAGCAGCTGAGGAACAAACAGATACACCTGGCTAAAGTGCTGTGGAACCATCATTAAGGCCAGGAAGCTACTTGGGAACGTGAAGAGGATATGAGGAGACAACACCCACAGCTGTTCAGAGACTAATGCCAGATAAAATTTCGAGGCGAAATTTATTTAAGGGGGGGAGAATTGTAACACCCCTAAGTTGGGTAGTGCGTTCTACTGTTCCGGTGACCAGTATTATCCGGACAGCTAGGATGCCTAGAACTACACTTCGTTATGAGTGAGGAGACATAAAATAATGAAATACAAGAAAAGAAAATACAAGAAAAAAACAAAGGAAAAATAATAACAAAGAAATGTAATCAAGTTAAGCGAGTCGAGAACCCTAGCGATGGGTGACCGCACCGGGAAGTCACGGTGTGGGCCGTTGACTAGCCCTGGACCGCGGGAAACACTGGAAAATATTTTTAGGACTTAAAGAGACATCAATTGAAGTATAAATATCATAAGAAATATCAAAGAAAAATTAAATAATTAGTACAAAGAAAAGTGAGAAATCGAAAAACAGACAAAACCCGGTGTTACCGAAAAATCGGGAATGCAACCCGAACAGGGGCATTATGGTCAATCGACATCCCGAATTGTCTTTTGACCTAAATGTCCATTAAAAATAAATAATATTACACTTAGAAAATAAAATGAAAAATTAATTTGGGGGTACCTAATACAAATAGCCAAAAGTGGAGTGAAAAAGGTGTAAATAACACATTTAACTTATTATATGATTTAATAAGTGTGAGCGGGCCACTAAAGGAATAAACTAAGTTAAATGGGGCATGTGTACACCAAATATGCAATCTGCAAATTCATTTCTTCAAAGTTCCTCAACCATGTCGATTTGAGAAGAAAGAAGAACTCCATTGCCGTTTCACTTGGAGCTTGATCCATCCCTCCATTTCATCTCCAATCACTTAGATTGCTTCATTAAAGATTATCTACACATCATAAGGAAGAGCTTGATACCAAAATCAAGAAATTTAATCAAGGTTTAGCAAGTTCCAACCATAGGTAAGTTTACATTTTTGAATATTGCTTTGTTAAACTTTGTGTACATGTTATGGGTGTTGGATTTGTGAAGAAAATTTTCAAGTTTGAGGAGTTATTGATATGTCCATTTTGGACAGCCATGGAGTTATGTATTTAATGATTTATTATTACATATATTTGATGTAAATTCATGTTGAGTAGAGGGATTTAATATCCTAGTAAGTTATTTCCATGAAAATGTGGTGATTGTGCACTTAAATTGGAGATTGACGAATTGTGGGACACTTTGGCATTGTAGAACATTTCGCAGCCTTGGGACACTTTGATAAATGTATGAGTTCATGAAGGTATTGGCAGAATATTGACATTGAGGATTGATGGATATGTATATAGATTGGTTGTGTAAAGTGTATGTAAGAATGAGTAATGTTTAGGTGTATATGTGATTGTACTTAGACTTTGTAAATTTGAGTTTATTTGGTGTATTGAGGATGTGTGTAATCTGCCCAAAGTGACTTTAAAGTGAAGTGGTATATGGTTTTGGTAATATACCAAAACAGAATTGGTAAGGGAAGTAGACATATAGTAAGGTGAATGTGTCATTGATGTATGTTTAAGCAAGGTAATTAAGGGCAGTATGCATTTTAGCCTATAACTTTAAATGTGTAACTTCAATTGGTATGAGACCAATTGGAGGTGAAACTAGGCACAAAATGTGCCAACTTTCATTAAGAAAGCATACCAAAATTCTGCTTGCAAGGTGACATGAAAAAATGACCAATTCGGATTAAGTGCAAGTAAAACCTGAAAACTGACCAATTGGGCAGCAGTTAGTGTATAGGCCATAACTCACTCAAAACAGGTCCAATTGACCTGAAATTTTAACCATGAATAGTTAAGATCCATACCTACAAGTATTATGAAGACACCAAAGCCCAGAAATGACCATAAGCAAGTCAAACAGCTTGCACAATTTCGGGTCCAAAAACTGGCCGAACCAAAGTTGACCAAATTGACCTAAAATTGACCTAATTTGATGCCATTTGACCAGCAATAGTATAATGACCATAACTTGGTCTACTTAACTCAGAATGACCTAAAATTTTGCCCCGCGTTCCATAAGACATAGATCTACAAGTTTGTAGTTTTAACCGAAACCCGAAAACCGAGGGAACTAGGTCGTCCAGCTAGGTCAAACTAGTATCCCGGAATCCAGCAAGTTGCATTAAAATGCACTAAACAAGGAAATGAGTTTGGTAAAATGTACCAACCCTAAAACCCTATCGAATGTGACATATTAGCAACGTTAAAACCTAATTTACCTAGAACGCATCGAGGGTCGGTATGTTAGGTGATTAAGCAAATAATAGCTTTCAGTGAATTATTTGTCAAACATTATCGATAGAGATAGTTTAATTTAGTACTGAAACACTTCAAATTGTGTTTCTCAGTTAGCAAAGACTCAGGAAAAGGGAAGGAAACACTGAGTCAAGACCAAGAGACAGTTATCAGAGGTTTGTGCACAACTAGTTTTTAACTGATTTTGTTTTGAATATTTCATATGATTAAATGACATATTTTCTTATGTATTATGTTTAACAAGCATTAGATTTAATTCAATGATTATTGAAAATTGTTATAGTATGTATGAATTTAGCTTTGTGAAATGGTATTTCCACAAGTATTAAGCATTGTTATGGATTGAATAAATTATGTTTTGGAAAATTGTGATAGAACATGTTTTGAATTGTGATGGTAATTTTCATGGAAAAATGCAAATTTATGATTTGATTTGTGTTGAGCATAAAAATTATTGGATATTGGAATTGACTTTGAATCGAATTATATTGTGATTTATGCTCACTAAAAGGATTGTGATATTGTTTTATATCTCACTATAGATGCTTGACTAGGTTATTACCCGTCTCTCTCATTTGTTGAGAAGACAATGGAGTTAGTTGTGTTTTGATTGCCATGGTACGTGCACATGCTTAGATTTTCCTTTGATTTGAGGTTAGATCTAAGTTTTTTTATCGTTATGGCCCTTGCGGAAGATTCATTATTGTGATGGTACTGTGCACGATGATTCGACCTCCCCGACCATAGGGAGTTAGAATCTGATTCGACCTCCCCGACCATAGGGAGTTAGAATCACATCGAAGATGGCCCTATCGGATTAGTCTTGCATAGTTAGTGAGATAAAGAATGATTTGTGAGATACAGCATGATTTTTGAGCTACGGCGTGGTTTTTGAGATACAACATGGTTTTGAGATAAGGATTGATTTTTGAGATACATAATGATTTTGAGATACAGAATGACTTTTGAATGGTAAAGAATTGTGATTTCAATTATGGTTTATGTATAATTGATTTTGTTGGAATTACTTAAATGGTTAGTCATGATTTGATAAATTGAATTTTGTGATCAAAGTCATTTATACAAATGATTTACATTATTGGCAATGAATATTTTGAGTTTTGGAATTTGATGAGTATTCAGATTTCTAAATTATTTATCAGAATTTTGTCAATGTATATTGTACTATGTTTTAAATTATAGTTGTGCACCATCGAAGTTCACCACTCAGCGATAGCTTTGTATGCTGTCGCAGGTAAGAAGAGCATAGAGCAGTGAGTAAGTTTCTTTGAAGACACTTTCAGATCAGTTCCAGGTATATTATAGGTATACCCATGTACATAAGTCTGATGTATGCATGTAATAATATGTATGTAAATTATTTGAGCAGTTGTAAATTAAAATTGTGCATTGAAGTTGTAAAGTGAATTATGAGTTATTTTGACTTGTAAAATTTGTATTATATTTCTTTTATCTCATCCTTTGAAAATACTGAAAAATTGTTGTGGATTGAGTTGAGAAAAATATTGTGTTGAATTTTGTTGGAGTTGAGATTTGCAAATACATATTGAAGTGCTTTTTACAGGTTTTCTGAAGAACTGTTTTATCCAAAATACAGATGGCACTCTGCCAAAATTTTTACAGAAATTCTAAATAATTTAAATGTGTTAGTTCTATCACTTCAGTTCAAAAAGGTTTTAACACCTGTAAATAGTGCTCACCACTGTAAAAGAAGTAAGAAAAGTTTTGAAAATCTCTTGTAGTGTATTTAATGGGTTATCGAGACGGAGTTGGTAATTCATTAGGTATACTACGGATCATGTTATGCCTTACAGAGGGTAGGTGTGACAAGCATTTCCTTAAATTGACTAAACTCCTATCATAAATCTTAAATCCACAACCACCCATTAATACCCAATCTGGCAGCTTGTGCATTCAAATTTATATATAATGATCTAACCGTTGGATAAATCCCAAATTTTAACCATATATTCAAGACATCCCTATACAACATCAGTAAAAATTTTAGCATCAAATTATCTCTATATCATGAGATATCAAAACATTCATTCAACCCTTCAAAATCTGAATTTTTGCAGAAATCAGTCTTACTCAGACAGCTCATGCAAAACAATTTATATCTCATAAACCACAAGTCTAAAATTCACCAAATTTTAACCCAGCAGCCTCAACATCCATATATCATTTGTACCAAATTTGATAATTTTATAAGCATCCTAGCTATTTATTTTTCTCAAATTTCAGTAGCCAAAATTCAGAATTCAACCTACAGATAGCCTGTGTTCAACAATATATTTCTCCAAATCCAACCGTTAAGCAATCACCAAATTTTAACCATAACTTCCACACATACATACCTCAAACATATCCAAAAATCAGCCGTAGATGTTGAGCCAAACTCACCTGGACGGAAGAGAAACATGCTGCCCTGCTGAACCCTGCTTTCTCGCATCTGCTCATCTCCTTCTCCTTCTTCCTTTCTTTCTTTTCCTTTTCTCTCTCTTTCTCTCTTGATTCAGCCCATATGAAGAAGGAAACTGCTGGTTTCTTTTGTTTTTATCTCATTTTTGCTTCATTTTTATCCCTTTTATTTATTTTGTCAAGTGGTGATTGGGTGGGAGTGCTTAGTGACATAAGCATGAGGTCAAAATTATAATTTTAATTCATTTTCTTTTCTTTTCTTCTCTACTCATTGCCAATTTAATTTTTAGCAATATTTATTCATATTTTAGACCATAATAATTATTTGCTTAACTGGACAAGTTGGCCAAACATCATCTCTGAAGACGAAATGACTAAAATGCCCTCCCTTTGGCTTAACGGGCCAAAATTGTCTGTACCGATTGAAAAATTTTTCTAAATATTTTATTGGCATTCTAATGCCATAGGAACCTCAATGACCATTCTCTAGAGTCCCAAAAATTATTTTATGAATTTTTCCCCGGGTCTAGGGCTCCTAGTTGCGAGAACCGCAACTTCCCACTAGGTTACCCATCGCTAGGGCACCGGCTCATTTAACTTGGTTGTATTTTATTTCTAATTTTTTTTTTTAAAATTTTTCTTATTAATATTTGAGTTAATTATAGTTCCTCACTTTAGTTTTAATATATATTTTTTATTTTTTTTATTTTTTTTATTTTTTTGGACATTCTAGTCGTCCGATCGACATCGTCACCGAATAAAGAGATGCATTTGGATTAGCTAAAATAAGGATGTTACAACTCTTCCCCTCTAATAAAAATTTCGTCCTCGAAATTTATCCAATGTAAATAGCCAAGGAGCTACTACCTCTTTATTTCTTCACCTTTCTGCATTATCCTACTTCACTTTCTCCTTAGTCTCAATCCTATCCTCAAACAGTTCTGTACTCATTCTTTTTCATCTTAAATATAGTCTCCTTCTCATTTCCATTTGCTATCTCATTGTCTCTTCACTCTCTTATTCCATACCCTAACCTAAAATAAATAGGAAATACAGATCTGCAATAATGTCACCTCGACTCTTATGAATGCAATGCATGGTATGGACTCAATCTAGGCCCAGAAATGCCTAAACCGTGCTCTGATACCACTAAATGTGACACCCCTTACCCGACTACAGTGTAGCCGAGCAAGTTATGCCACTCAGTGTGCCGGAGCACCAATTCATAGTTCTATTACAATTTATCCCTTTTAAATCATTTGTTTACAATTTTTGATAAATCTAAATTTTACGCAATTTTTATAGAAAATCCGGCAGAGTGCCGACTGTAAATTGGAAAAACAGTTCTTCTAAACCTGTTTAAAAACACTTCCAATAATTTCCAATCATTGACAAGCTCCATTTGTATCACATCAATTTACAACAATTTCTTAATAATTTCTCTATTTGTCATTCATTCATTTCACATTATCATTAGACTCAAATCATAAATAAATTCTCATATGTTATTTATAATCACAAATTACAAGTACTTACATTAATACAAAATTATATTACATTTGTTTTAAAAACACATGATAAAATAAGAGTTTAATTACAAAATTTACAAAAATCATAAAATACAAAATGGGACCTAGTGTCCTACCCATGCACTGTAGTCTGTGAGGTGACACGGACACTATGCAGAACTGTGAACGGCCTTACCCAATCTGTGGTCTACTGGGCTATCTATCCAAATCTTCAGTACCTACGCGTTGCAAAAGCGACGCGCTAAGCATAAAGCGTAGTGGTGCCAATAATACAAGAAAATATTAAATGCAAATAAAAACAATAATTTCCCAGCTATTGTGTTCATAAGAAATGAATAATTACTAACTTATTGTTTAGTCGAGGGCTAATTATGTTTTATGATATCAACTTCTTCATGCATTTTGTTAATTATTTTCTTCATGATCTTGAGCTTCTTTGTATTTTATTGTAATCATTCCTGATATTTAATTTCGTATTTTCTTAAATAATCAGTTCAATTACAGTTATACTTTTCAATTCCCAAGTAACCTATACAAATTGAACGGAATTTGGATAAACGGGTAAACTAGCACCGGGTACTGTGTACCTCGTCACACCATCGGTCACAATGTGTCTCTGTGCAAACAGAATGGCTAATAAGCCATAAGAGCAATAAGGCATAAAGTCAAGTAAAACATCATAATTAGTATAGCCATAGGCTATCACATCACAGAATGGCAATGAAGCCATACATCATACGCAGTACTGCTATCAAAACCCTATTGGCATGCCAACCTATCCAAACCAATCACATTAGGCCTACTAGGGCATTTTGCACTTTTAAGTTTCATAATTTTTGAATTTCAAGTTTGAATATTACTATTCATTTCATTAGTCAACTAAAATGTTGACTTTTGCATAGACAATAGGTACATTGGTTTTAATACTCCCAACATACCACATTTTGCATTCAAAATTTGTTGGTATTGGTTGCCAATACCATTTATAAGTTTAAAGTTAATTGAGCAGAATTTTCAATTTTTATACCTTATCTTTACTATTTCATTAGTCATTTTTGCAGTGGGAATTTGGTAAAATGATCAACATGAAAGTTGTTCCTTATTTTGTCTAGTTTAATTTCCTTTTTTGAATCACTCCATTTGGAGTTTTGTATCTCAAGTTATGGTCCAAAAAGCACAACTGGCTGGATTGGAATTTTTCTGGACTGAACATATCTACAGTGCAGTGAATAGTAACTGCAACTCCCTTGTTGGATAGGTTCTGGTTATAATTTGGGGTAGGTTTCTTCATGAAAGTTGTTGGTTTATATCTTATCTCTTGTTGCTCGTAAAATTTCAGGTCAATTGGACCTTTTTACATTGAGTTATGGCCAAATGAACAATCACTGTTCATTTGGTCATTCTGTAGAAACAGCCTGCAGGCCACCCGGATTTGAGCAAGCTTTTGATCCACTTGGTTTGGTTTTATGGGCATGGTTTCTTCACCAAAGTTGTGCCATTATGTGTCTAGTTTCATGTCCACTTGGCCTTGTACCAATTGAACCCATAAAATTCAAGATATGGCTGCCCAAACCTGCTGGACTCATGTCCAGTGCAGTCACCATGGGCGCCACACCAACCGCAATTCCCACTAATCAAACCACCACATTTCTTGTTTACATAACCAAATGGTCACTAATTGACCATTAAAACTCACTTTCATTATTACATAAACAAAATCTCAAATTTGTGCCCAAACCCTAACTCTACCATTTCAATTCTCCATATACATGCAATCAATGAATCAAAGTATCTAATTTATGTTCAATGGCAGCCATGTACAACTATAACTCAATCTAATCAATGAAACCCTAATGTATCCTGAGGCTACCAAAATTGGTGGAATTTATTCATGCAAACTTGTTTCAATTCTCTTAATTTCACCCTCATTTCATACTCCAAATGATATATATATATACAAAGTTTTAAGGATGAATTAGCACTAACCTTTTTGAAACCAACCTTGAGCTTGTTATTCTTCAAGATTTCTCCTAGAACCATAATAATCATAATCAATTATAACTTCACTTTCCTAAATTAAATATCCAATAAAAATTCAACAGCATTTCCCCTTAAATTGGACTAAACTCCTATCATAAATCTTAAATCCACAACCACCCATTAATACCCAATCTGGCAGCTTGTGCATTCAAATTTATATATAATGATCTAACCGTTAGATAAATCCCAAATTTTAACCATATATTCAAGACATCCCTATACAACATCAGTAAAAATTTTAGCATCAAATTATCTCTATATCATGAGATATCAAAACATTCATTCAACCCTTCAAAATCTGAATTTTTGCAGAAATCAGTCATACTCAGACAGCTCATGCAAAAACAATTTATATCTCATAAACCACAAGTCTAAAATTCACCAAATTTTAACCCAGCAGCCTCAACATCCCAAATATCATTTGTACCAAATTTCATAATTTTATAAGCATCCTAGCTATTTATTTTTCTCAAATTTCAGTAGCCAAAATTCAGAATTCAACCTACAGACAGCCTGTGTTCAACAATATATTTCTCCAAATCCAACCGTTAAGCAATCAACAAATTTTAACCATAACTTCCACACATAAATACCTCAAACATATCCAAAAATAAGCCGTAGAAGTTGAGCCAAACTCACCTGGACGGAAGAGAAACATGCTGCCCTGCTGAACCCCTGTTTCTGCTACTGTTCATCTCCTTCTCCTTCTTCCTTTCTTTCTTTCTTTTCCTTTTCTCTCTTTCTCTCTTGATTCAGCCCGTGTGAAGAAGGAAACTGCTGGTTTCTTTTGTTTTTATCTCATTTTTGCTTCATTTTTATCCCTTTTATTTATTTTGTCAAGTGGTGATTGGGTGGGAGTGCTTAGTGACATAAGCATGAGGTCAAAATTATAATTTTAATTCATTTTCTTTTCTTTTCTTCTCTACTCATTTCCAATGTAATTTTTAGCAATATTTATTCATATTTTAGACCATAATAATTATTTGCTTAACTGGACAAGTCGGCCAAACATCATCTCTGAAGACGAAATGACCAAAATGCCCTCCGTTTGGCTTAACGGGCCAAAATTGTCTGTACCGATTGAAAAATTTTTCTAAATATTTTCTTGGCATTCTAATGCCATAGGAGCCTCAATGACCATTCTCTGGAGTCCCAAAAATTATTTTATGAATTTTTCCCTGGGTCTAGGGCTCCTAGTTGCGAGAACCGCAACTTCCCACTAGGTTACTCATCGCTAGGGCACCTAGCCATTTAACTTGGTTGTATTTTATTTCTAAAATTTTTTTTTCTAAATTTTTCTTATTAATATTTGAGTTAATTATAGTTCTTCACTTTAGTTTAAATATATATTATTTATTTTATTTTATTTTATTTATTTATTTTTTTTACGTTCTAGCTGTCCGGACCGACACTGGTCACCGAATGATCGCATAAATCAGACGATTAGCTAAAATAAGGATGTTACAACTCTTCCCCTCTAATAAAAATTTCGTCTCAGGTGTCAATGTCAAATAATGAGAACTCTACCTCTTTGTTCTTCACCTTTGCATTATCTCCTTCACTTTCTCCTTAGTACCGATCCTATCCTCAGGCAGTTGCCTCCATTTCTTTCATAAATATAGTCTCCTTCTGTTTCCATTGCATTTCTCCTCATTGTCTCTTCACACTCCTCTTATTCCATACCTAACCTAAAATAAATAAATCTGAATCTGCAATAAAGTACTCACATAAGCTCTTATAAGATACAATGCATAGTATAGACTCAGTCCCAAGCCCAGAAATGCACCTAGCGAAGTAACTCTGATACCACCTAAATGCAGCACCCCCTTTTTAGGCCTCTTTGATTATGTAAGGCAAGTTATGCCACTCGATGTCTGCAGGCGCAATTCATGAATTCTATTACAATTTATCATACCAAATCATTTGTTTACAATTTTTAGTAAATCTAAATTTTTACATGATTTTATAGAAAATCCCGTGATCTTTTGCATTTAGTAAATTAAACAGTTCTTCTAAACTGTTTAAAAACACTTTAATAATTTCCAATCATTGACAAACTCCATTTATCCATCAATTTAACAATTTCTTAATAATTTCTCTATTTGTCGTTATTCATTTCACATTATCATTAGACTCAAATATAAATAGAATTCTCATATATTATTTATAATCATAAATTAAATCACCCCATTAATACAAGGAAATTCATATTACATTTGTTTTAAAAACACACAGTAAAATAAGGTTAATTACAAATTTACAAAAATCATAAAATACAAATGGGACCTAGTGTCACTACCATGTTTATAATCTGTGGTATGCAGACCTTTATACGAGGAAGCATAAACGGCCTTACCACCCAATGCATAGTCCTACTGGGCTATCTATCCAAATCTTGGCAGTGCACCTCAGCATTTGCAAGCGTGTGCGCTAAGCATAAAGCGTAGTGGTACCAATAATACAAGGAAGATATTAAATGCAAATAAAAACAATAGATTTCCATTTCTTGTGTGTTCATAAAGAAATGAATAATTACTAACTTATTGTTTAGTGGGGCTAATTATATTTTATGATATCACTTCTTGTACACATTTTATTAATTCTTTTCTTATGATCTTGAAACTTCTTTACATATTTTGTGTAATCATTCTGATATTTGAGTTGCGTATTTTTCTTAAATAGTGGGTTCCGATTCTGATTATACTTTTCCATGCCCAAATACTTTATACAAATTGAGCGAATTTGGATAAATGGGCCAAACTAGCCCACTTTTGAGTGCAGTATAAAGCAATCACACCCTTCGGTCACAATGTGTCTCGGTGTACAAGCGGAATGGCCTAATAAGCCATATGGAAGCGATAAGGCATAAGTCATTAAAACATCATAATTAGTATGGCCATGAAGCCTCCCATCACGAGAATAGCAATGAAGCCATACATCATCGATCTTTGCTATCAAAACCCTATTGGCATGCCAGCCTCTCAAACCAATCACATTGGGCCTACTAGGGCATTTTTGCACTTTTAAGTTTCATAATTTTTGAATTTAAGTTTAAGATATTCATAGCCATTCATTGAAATCAGCTAAAATGTGACTTTATAGACAATAAATTACATTGGTTTTAAAATACTCTAACATACCACATTTTGCATTCAAAATTTGTAGTATTGTTGCCAATACCATTTATAAATTCTAAAATTAATTAGGCAGAATTTTCAATTTTTATACCTTATCTTCTATATTTAGTTAGTCATTTTTACGATTAGGAATTTGGTAGATAATCAGCACAGAAGTTGTTCCTTATTTTATTTAGTTTAATTTCCTTTTTTGAATCACTCCATTTGGAGTTTGTATCTCTCAAGTTGTAATTCCAAAGCTGGCTTTGGTATAGTTAAATTTTTAGACTGAACATATCTCTGATCACGATGAATAAGTAAGCACACAACCTCCCATAGTGGATAGGATTATGAGTTATAATTTAGGTGATTCTTCACTTTTAGAAGTTGTATTAGTTTATATCTTATCTCTTATTTGCTCATCAAAATTTCCAGGTCAATTGGACCTTTTTACATTGATTATAGCCAAATAGACAATCACTTTATTCATTTGGTCATTCTATAAGCTTGACCTCAGCCACGGTTGAAGGCAAGCTTTGATCCACTTGGTTTTAGTTTTATAGGCATGGTTTCTTCACCCAAAGTTGTGCACCATTATGTGTCTAGTTTCATATCCTTGTTCCTTGTACCAATTAGACCCATAAAATTCAAGATGTAGCTGCTGAAACCTCTTTGGACTCATGTCAGTCTATTTTAGTCACCATAGCGTACACTGCTGCAATTTCCACTAATCAAGCCACCATTTCTTGTTTACACCTTGAAATAATTTCACTAATTGACCATTAAAACTCACTTTCATTTATTACACAAACAAAATCTCAAATTTGTACTTTAGAGCCCCACTAACTCTACCATTTCAATTCTCACATATACATGCAATCAGTAGATCGATATCTAATTTATGTGTTTCAATACGTGACCATGCTTACAGCTATAACTCAATCTAATCAGTGACCCTAATACTTATCCTGGGGCTACCAGGTGAGTGGGAATTTATTCATCTGGAAACTTATTTAATTCTCTTAATTTCACTTTCATTTCCTTACTCCAAATGATATATATATATACAAAAGTTTTATTAAGGATGAATTGCTTTTCTTTTTACAGAACCAACCTTAGGCAGCTATGTCAGATTTCTCCTAGAACCATAATAATCTTAATCAATTCTTGCTTTCCTAAATTAAATATCCAATAAATTCAACAGCATTTTCCCTTGGGCTAAGCTCCTGTCATAAATCACCAAATCCCTAGCCACCCATTAATACCACCCCAATCGCGCTTGTGCATTCAGAGTTATATATAATGATACTCGTGCGATAAATCCCAAATTTAACCCTTATATTCAGACATCCTATACAACATCAGTAAAAAAATTTTGGCATCAAATTATCTCTATATCGCCCAGGATATCGAAACATTCATTCAACCTTAAAATCTGAATTTTTGCAGAAATCAGTCATACTCAGACAGCTCATGCGAAACAGATTTACTATCTCGCAAACCACAAGTCTAAAATTCACAAATTTCTTGGCAATATAACATCCCAAATATCATTTGTACCAAATTTCCCATAATTTCTCAGCATCCTAGCTCTTTACTTTTCTCAAATTTCGTGCCAAAATTCAGATTCAACCTACAGACAGCCTGTATTCAACAGTATATTTCTCCAAATCCAGCCGTTAAGCAATCAACAAATTTTATAACCATAACTTTACACACATAAATGCCTCAAACATATCCAAAATAATGCATGAAGTTAGGCCAAACTCACCTGGTGGAAGGAGAAACATGCTGCCCTGCTGAACCCCTGGCACACTCACTATTCATCTCCTTCTCCTTCTTCCCTTTCTTTCTTTCTTTTTCTTTTTCTCTCCTCTTTTTCTCTACTTAGATTCCAGCCCGTGTAGAAAGAGAGGCTGCTAGTTTTCTTTTGGCATATCTCATTTGCTTCATTTTTGCTCCCTTTTTATTTATTTTGTCCAAGTAGTGATTGGGTAGGGAGTGTAGTGACCTCAAGCATGAGTCAAAATTATAATTTTAATTCATTTTCTTTTCTTTTCTTATCTCTCCATTTCCCAGTATAATTTTTAGCAATATTTATTTAATATTTTGGAGCCATGTAATAATTATTTGTAACTGGACAGAATCAGCCAAACATCATGTCTCATTGAGCCAGCCAGATGCCCTCAGTTTTATTACTTGAATTAGGTGTCTATCTGGAGTTGAAGAATTTTTCTAAATATTTTCTTGGCATTCCTAGTGCAAGATTTATCAATGGCCATTCTCTAGAGTCCAAAATTATTTTCATGAATTTTCCACGAATTAGGGCTCCTAGTTGCAAAGGCATGACTTCCCACTAGATTACCATCATTTAGAACATACAAGGCTCATTTAACTTAGTTTGTATTTTTATTTTGAATTTTTTCCTAAATTTTCTTAATATTTGAGTTAATTATAGTTTTCCTCACTTTAGTTTAAATATATATTATTTAGCTATTTTCATTTATTATTATTTTTAGCGTTCTGGCTATATCAGGACCAGACTTTAGTCACCAGAGCGATGGGCTATGTGAATTAGCTAAAATAAGGATGTTACTATATGCCACATCCCATCGGGCTAGGGGCAATTATCGAACATAAGCCAAAAATAAAGTTATGCACAATGGCATCTGTCATGTCATCTGTCATATTAAGCCTAGAAGGCTAATAGTAGGGCATACTATAATTTTGTATACAAATTTATCTGTCAGTACAAGGCCCAGCCCAATCCAGGAAATCATATAGACATATTTTATCAATCAATGGTCTATTCATATAAACGTCTTTATTATACATAGTCCCTAGATTGGTATACCAATGATCCAACTATATATATAAGTCTAGAGTACACTTTGGGCAAATTAGTATTATTAAGCACTTATAGTTTTATTTACTTTCATACTATATACCATTAAAGGTTCCATCACATATTGACTATTTCACTTGTATAATATTTATGCTTTATACCATTTTCGTATTGTATTATATTTAGGAGCATAAGTCCCAGTACATATTCATATGTATGTATTTTATCACTCTCATTTATTTTATATCAAATTACTATACACATTTACATTTTGTGTAAGTGATTTCCATGTCACCTTGTGGTAGGAAAGTGGGAAAGTGTATCTCACATATCTATTTCATGTAATTTAGCATGCAGTGGCCTAGTGAGGATAAATCCAATAATTTATTTCTAGAACCTTTCTTTAGAGTTTCAGCTTTAATATCTTATCTTTGCATATCAAATTGGGCAATTTGTAGCTCTTTGTTTTAGCTACACTTACTCCAATGGAAATTTCCCCTATGTCTTATTTTATTTTCCTTTTTGGAAATCATTTCCATTGTAGATTTATATGGCCCAGGTGTGTCGAATAACCATAACTAGGTCAATTAGATTTTGATTCCCTTACTAGGCATTTTGGTATTGAATTTAACCAATTTATTTGGAATGATTTATAAGTAACATTTAGGCTAAGCATTCCTATAGAATTTATTTACCCTATATCTTATAGTCAATCAAAATTTTGGTGCAATTTTTCAAATCTTGTAAATTTATTACTTCATACATATTGTTGGGTGGGCTCTGAATATCCTCTGATAACATAATCCTCAATTAAATTAGATGCTTTGACCTATAATTTTAAACTTTACATTCATAAGTTGAGAAGATGTCTAAAACAAATTCAGTCTATTTAGGTTTCTAGAATGCTATGGATTTCATTTCAATTGAAGATTTTCAAGAGATATACTAAAAAGGGTATTAGATTCCTTGAGTCACTTATCACATTTTTCAAATTTTGTGCATCAAATTGAAGTCAAGCTAATTGACCTCTTCTCTTAGTTTACAGGTTTCAATCAAATACAATTTTGTAAGTCTATATCTTGTGAAGTTTTGGCATGCAATTTCAGGGCATTTGGAGTTCTATGGACCATGTATGGCTTCTTGCTACTAAAACTGGTCATGTAGTCTTTGTTGTAATTATGTGATTTCAGTGCTGCAGGCCCAGTTGGTGTTTATCTACTTAGGCAAACAAATTGGCTTGATTAATAGCATTTTTGAAGCATAGTGATACCTGCACAGAGTTATAGCCTATGTCAGCTTTCAATGGTATAAATTTTAGATCATTTAGGCCTATCCACAGTAAATTATAGTCAATTGATTAATTTCATTCACACAATCAAAATTCGTTTCAAATTGCCAATCCAGTTAAGTCACTGCTTTAAGTCACTTTCTAGACAAAATTTTGGTAAAATTTCTAAATAAAAGTTAATTCAATTTAGAGGTACCGTTTTACCTCAGTGGCCTCATACCAGTGGCATCCCACACAAAGGTCGATTGTGTCAATTTACATTATTTTCAACAAACTCAACTACATAGAAGATTTGCACTTCAATTATCATTATCCTTCTCCCAAACTTCCAATTTCACCACATAGCACTTCTAATTGCCCATCAAATAAATCTTAATTAGTCATTTCCAATAGTTTACACAAGTCTATCAATGTTCAATACCAGCCCCTAATTCTAAAAATCAAAAATCAATAATATATATACATGAAATCAATTAACTCTACATGAAATTTCTACTAACGATTTCCATACACTTCCTACTAATCCATCATACATAAATCAATGTATTGAATTTTAAATTACCAATTCCTTGAAGTACCTCAAAATTGCCAATTAGTCACTTTCCATGAGTCTTGAAATTGTTCAATTCCTAATTCAATTAACTAAAGCATATAGTGCCGCTTTAGGCCTAATACACATATCTTTATAAATCACTTATGCCTAAATCATCATCTACATGCATGAATTAGCCTAATTCTCATAGAAATTAAAGGCTGCCATAATTCTGTAACAATTATAAGTGCAGTCAAGCAATTACTGATATCTCAAATCAAAATCAAGACATAATTCAACCGTAAAGCCTCAAATTATACTTCCATTAAATCCTAATAAGCTATATTTCGCCAATCAAGCCTCACTAATCCTCAATTACATATGCAAAAATCAATCAAATCCACCAAGCTTCCACATGATTTGTAAGATTCATGCTCTTCATTACTTATCAATTTTCTCAATTTTTCTTAGCAAATTAACTTACCCAAAACTCAAAACAAGGATTAGTGAAGGAAAATGGGAAGATTAGGCACTAACCTTTTCTTGAGCTTCTTAAAACCTTAGAATTTCTTATTCTTGTTGCTTCCTATAGCATTCCCATGGTGTGGAGACCAACTATAGTGAAGAAAATTGCAAGAATCATGGCTTAAAATGGTGAAGTGGAACCTTGGCATAGTGGTGCCATGGTGAATTTGAGAGCTTCAATTTTGGCCATGGGAGAGGAAGGTTGAAGAAATGAGGTTGTGAGTGGAGAATGTTGTCCTCACATGGGTATTTATTGTTAGTAGTATGCCCTAGAGCATATCATTTAGTATATATTTTGTACATGTTTTAATTAATAAAGGCATTTTCACTTTTCCGTTTACATAATATATTTATGTGTAATAGAAAAGGTCCATTGATATTTTGTTAGAAATTCTATTCTTAAGTTGTTAAGAATATGAGTGATAGTATTTCTAGTACAAAGTATCATAAATAGGTTCACAATCAAGGATACTTCACAATAAGGACATGACTTATCTAGAAAGATTGTATTCATATTTGTTCCCAAGTTATTTATATGAGATATAAGTAACTTGGAATTGTGAGTCTCATGCCATATAACAAACATGATAGGCACTTATACATGATAAGTAAGTCGAACCAATGACACTTATGACAAGCACATGGAGTTTACTCTTGTTAATGCTTTATCATAAATCTTATCAGTGCATATAATCTTTAGACCTGAGATAGCACAATTATCTTATACATAGGTGGTTTGAGTTTGATCGCTTTCATACTTGTACTTGTGTATGGGTATATGGGCATGTGTTGGCTCCTACTAGTTATATATGGAGATAGGTGTTGATCAAGATGGAATCTGTTCCTCTAAGTAAATAGATACAAAATCCAAAAGTTCATTTAATTGTTCTGATGTCATGCTCCCGGCCAGATGAAGATAGATTTATTCGGTAAAAGAGTTTCGATATAAATCTTTTTAATCAAGAACTGAATTAAAAAAGAGTAATGATAATATTCATAGCAAATGGAGTTTTGACATAAATCCATGACTCAACTGAGTTGGGATTTTGCAAGAGAGATTCTAGTGCATGGTAACATATGATTATAGGTTCATTTAAGGTAAACCTTATTACTAATTGGGTAATGTGGCATGCTATGCAGGTGTTAACTATGGTCTATGAGGTTCATAAAATGATTTAGAGAAATCATTTATGGTAAGAAAGAGTTCTTGATGATATTAAGAGCTGATATCATGTCTCATTGCCAATTAGTGATGAGCCTGTGTAAGTCACACACATACACAAAGTTATCACCTAATTAAATATGATTTAATTCAATTACATTAAAGAGTTTAATTGATTTAATTAAATAGGCCTGGTTTGCAATTAGATTGCATAAAAGTCCCCAGCATGACTCTATCAAACCAAATCTAGATTATTGATGTATATTATAAGCCAAATTTATATTTAAGTAGTTTAAATATAAATTTAATTAATGAGAAATTAATTATTAGATTAAATTAATTAATTTATATTTGATATAAACTAATTGTAAGAAGAAAATAATTATTTTGGCTGAGAACTCCAAAACAAAGACATAGGCATTGGTCAAATTTTCACTCTAAATCATGTATTTTCATTTCCTAATCACTTCTATACAATTTAATTTCACTTTATCATATTAATTTCAATGATTAGGAAGGAAGGAAAGTTAGGGTTTATATGGGCAACAATTGTAGGAAAATGATGGAAATGGAATTGAATGAATGGGTTAGGATGGTTAAACTAGTTTGTATATAGCTTCCGCTTTCATCATGCTTAACATCGATTTAATGTACTAAATTTACATAAATCAACAAATGACGCTTACGCCCATAAGGAAGGTGGTTCAACCAAATGGAGAATTTGGGGAGAATGGGTCTTGATCTCCACAACAATGCTTAAATGGAGCTCAAGTTAGGCATCCTGCAAGCATGAATTATGACATTATAAATATCTATTGGATGATGAATTGAAATTTTCATATGAGAAAGTTGTTGGAAAAAGTGTGAAATGAAGAAATGTCATTTTTAGGTGAGCCATTTGATGGAATTATTAAATAATGTGTGGTTATTGGGTTGAATGATTGGAAATGATGGGATTAAAGTATTTATGGCATTTTGAATTACTAAAGCATTTTTCATAGAGTCTCAAAACAAAAAACTAGTTCATTTTGGCATATGAATCTGTACACCAAGTGTTTGATGAAATACCAAAATGACCTTAGATTATAGAAATAATATGGTAAATTGGTGAAAGAATTGGCTAAGGTTTCGGTTAGGCAATTTCTTATGAACATGAAAAATTAGCTTGGGCTGATAAGGTTATCGATTAATACGCATTAAATAAAAAGGATAGTTAGGAAGGTTATTCTGAAATGTTTGTGTTTTTCTGTAATACATATGTTCATAAAGAGCAAAGAAAAAGTAATTGCCTAGAAGTTTCCATCCGCCCAAATTTGGAGGAAGGAGGTTTGTGCACAACCTAATATTAAACTAACAAGTGTTTTAAAATGTCTTATTGAAGAAAATGTTTTATTACTACATGTTTTATATTCATTAAGTTATAATTTTATTACAACAATTATTTAAATATTATTATTGTTGTGATTAATTTTATTTCAATAATGTGTTTTAAATTGTGATTTGTATGAAAAGTATAAATTATCGTGATTTATTGGAAATGGTTCTATATTGTGGCTTTATGTCGCAAAAAGGAAATGAGTTTTATAATGCTATTTCTATATCTCACTAATGCCTAACATGGTTATTACATTCCTCATTTGTTGAGGTGACACATTAGTATTTGAATGGATATGATATGGATACCATGGTATGCATATTGATATGATATGGTCTCCCGCAATGAAGGTGAGATAAGTTAAGGAGATGGCTCTTGCGAATACATATATTGATATGGTGTTATGGTTGGTATGTGCACAAAGGATATGGATATGGTCTCTCATGTATGAGTTTGAGATGTGTTAAGGAGATGGCCCTTGTGGATAGTTTTGCATTAGGTCGCATGATTAAAAATGGGTTGCAATGTAAATGTGATTTAAAGACAATACTTGTCGTTAAATGTTTACATGAATTGTTTTCTATTTGCAACCTAATTTTTATGTTCATATGGTAAGTATAATTGAATTCCCATTTCCATAACATATTAAATATTGTTTTCAAGATTTGTTCCAAGATGATTTAATCTAGTTTGTGGTTTAATATTAGTGCACCACTGTGCACTATTGTACTCGTGTTAGTTGTTTTCAACTAACGCAACAAAGGAAAAGAGAAGGCTTCAGAGGAGTAAAGCCACACCTGCTACTACAGGACAAGGAGTCATCTCAAGTATGTAATATGGATTCCTTGGTTTTGTTTTAATATGATGTAACTAGGTGCAACAGACGCTAAATTGATGTCCTGGAGCAGAATTCACCTGTATTTCTTGTTACTCATGTATAATTATACTTTTATGATATGATTTACTCGTGAACTGATTAAAACATTAGTATGCAATTCTAATACCATGGGAATGAGATTATGGGCTTGCTACAGGATTTCTATAGGTATTGATTTTGAAACTTATTTGTCGCTTTAAACTGCTTTAGCCAAAATTTAGCAGCTTTGGGATTTGAACTGTGATTTCTATAGGGTATTTTACAATTTTGGAATTACCCTGTTCTTTTCCAATAAATGTGTTTTGCTTTTGATTTAAACTAAACTGCAGAATACAAGTACTCTAAAAATAGGTTAGCATGAGTGACAATGAATTTCAAAGTTATAGTCGTTTGAGTGACTTTTATTATCGGAAGTTTTTGGATCAAACTATTTTGTAATCGTGTTGTATTTTTAACAAAATTATTTTGGAATGATTTTAAATTGTTCTTAATCCCTTGTAATGTGCTCACTGGTTCCTATGAACTATTCACACATCCATTGAACATATTATAGGAGCATGTTGCATCTAAGAGGGAGGTTTAGGCGTGATATATTGTGTTGGTATCAGAGCAAGATTTAAATTGCATACTAGAGGATTTTCTATGCTAAATGTATGATTTTTATAACTACTCAAATATGTAAATCAAGTGTATGGTATATTTACATCATATTATTTTAGCTAATGGGTGAAATTTTTTTCTTCTTATAGAGATAGTAGAGACACGTTGTCACGTCGTATACAATTGAGGCTAGAGGTGAAGAAGGTGACAACTTCAACCTCCAGGTGAAGAGTTTGAGATAGGAAATTAGCTGCAAGGTGAGCAGAGGGAAAATATTCGCTTTTAGGTATTAATGATCAAGGTCCTCAAGTGCCTGGAGGATAAGCACCACCAGTCCACCAATAGTCAGATCGAGCTAACACTGAATAAGTACTGCTATTATTGGTGCCATGACTAGTCAACAGCGAGCAGTAACTACCACAACAACAATAGCAACTCGTTAAACAATATGAAAAATTGGAAAATATGGAGCAGTTGGAATTTAAAGGCACTATAGATCCCCTAGTGGTCGAACAGGGTTAGAAAGAATGAAATGGGTATTTAAAAAGATGGAGTGTAATCGATGCTCGTAAGGCTAATTATGCAGTCTCTATGCTATATGATGATGCTTATGAATGGTGGAAGACCATTCTTGGAAGCATGGTAGAGCCCTTTAGGATAACTTGGGCAAACTTCCTCAGAGAATTTAAGCAAAAATATGTTCTAGATGCATATGTAGATGCTAAATTACAAGAGTTTCTGAGGCTAAAATAGGAAGACAGATCTGTAGCAGAATATGAGAGGGAGTTCACTAGGTTGAGCTACTATGATGGGGGCATCCTTTGTTAGTAGTATGCCCTAGAGCATATCATTTAGTATGTATCTTGCACGTTTTATTAATAAAAGACATTTTCACTTTTTCGTTTACATAATATATTTATGTGTAATAGAAAAGGTCCATTGATATTTTGTTAGAAATTCTATTATTAAGTTGTTAAGAATATGAGTGATAGCATTTCTAGTACAAAGTATCATAAATAGGTTCACAATCGAGGATACTTCACAATAAGGACATGACTTATCCAGAAATATTATATTCATGTTTGTTCCTAAGTTATTTATATGAGATATAAATAAGATGGAATGGTGAGTCTCATACCATATAACAAACATGATAGGCACTTACACATGATAAGTAGGTCGAACCAGTGACATTTATGACAAGCACATAAAGTTTACTCTTGTCAATGTATTGTCATAAATCATATCAATGCATATAATCTTTAGACCGAGATAGCATGCTTATCTTGTATATAAGTGGATTGAGTTTGATACTGCTTTCATACTTGTACCGTGTATGGGTATATGGGCATGAGTTGGCTCCTACTAGTTATATATGGAGGTAGATGTTGATCAAGATGGAATCTGTTCCTCTAAGTAAATAGGGATAAAATCCTATGTTCATTTAATTGTTCTTGATGTTTCAAGTTCCTGGCCAGGACAGATAGATTTATTCAGAAAGAGTTTCTGATGAGAAAATCTTTTAATCAAGAACTGGAATTAAAAGAGAACATAATATTCATAGCAAATGGAGTTTGATATAAACCATGACTCTACTTGAGTTGGGATTTTGTACAGTAGAGATTCTAGTGCATGGTAACATATGATTATAAGTTCATTTAAGGTAAACCTTATTATTGATTGGGTGACCATGGCATGCTATGCTAGGTGTTAACCATGGTCTATGAGGTGCATAAAATGATTTAGAGAAATCATTTATGGTAAGAAAGAGTTCATGATATTAAGAGTTGATATCATATCTCATTGCCAATTAGTGATGAGCCTAGTAAGTCACACACATACACAAGTTATCACCTAATTAAATATGATTTAATTAATTAATTAAAGAGTTTACTTGATTAATTAAATAGGTTTGGTTTGCAATTAGATTGAAAAGTGCCTATCATGACTTGAAACCAAATATAGGTTATTGAATGTACAAGATAAGTTAAATTTATATTTAAAGTGTTTAAATGTGAATTTAATTAATGAGAAATTAATTAATAAAGATTAATTAATTAATTTATATTTGATATAAATTGATTAGAAGAAGAGAAATAATTATTTTGGATTGAGAACCCAAAATTAAGACACAGGGATATTTTGGTCATTTCATAAGGTGACATGTGGTACCATGAGATGGTGACACATGGCACTACACATAAGCTTGCCAAATGTCTTTTATTATATAGGATGATCAAAGTTAAGATTAATTATAGGTTTGACACTTGGCACAATGTGATTGGGTTAACTAAACCTAGAACTAATCAAAAGGTGACAAGTGGTAAGGGTTTTAAGTGGTGACCTAGCAATATAAGTGTAAGGATGAAAGAAAAAAACATACAAGCTGCTCATTCTCTTTGTGTCGCCACCCTTGGCTGCCATTCCTTTTTCTTCTTCTTCTTCTCTCATCAATTCAAAGAGATTAGCAAACAATCTCTTGAATTAAAAATACTAGAAATTGTTTCTAGTGTCCTGCTTACATCTCAGAATTTAAAAGGCAAAACTTGATTTTCTACTTCATAGAAAAAGCTTTAGAAGCTGTTCAAGGACTGCCATATGTGATCTTGGTGTGGACAAGCTAGAGAGACAACATCCGTGTCCTAAAGACGCATCCCAAAGGTGCTAAACACATCGCAAAGGCATCAAGAGGTTAGTGCACTTATTCTTAATCAATATAGGGTTCTAATAATTAATCTGATTAATTTTAAAATCTTAAAAGGAAAATGTAGATCCAAAAATATATTAAAAGAGTTTTAATATGCTATTTATCATTGAAATCAAATAAATAAAAATGAATCTTGCATGATGCATGTGACCCTAGATGAAAAAATTTTGAATTTCAATGATATAAACTTGTGTTTTTCATGCTTCGCTTCCTTCAATTGGTATCGAGCCACTATTTTTGCTATTTAGATTGTTGATTATATGATTTAATTGTGTGATTTGATCATGAGATGACTAATTCATTGCTGTTTGCAAGGTTAAGGTAGCAGCATGGAGGTGAACTCCATTGATGCGCATGGTTCGGTGCATCCAACCATGCGCATGGCTTTGGGCTTGTTTGTGGGCTTGTATTCAAAGCCCATAATTAGGCCCATGACTAATTAAAGTGTTTAATTAGGATTTTTAATCACACAATTAAATTTTGATTCAGATCTGAATTTTAAAAATTGTTTGAATGTGATTCAAATCTGAATTTTAAAAGTTGTTTCAATGTGATTCAAATCTGAATTTTTAAAGTTGTTTGAATGTGAGTCAAATCTGAATTTTTAAAGTTGTTTAAATTATATTCAAATCTGAATTTTTAAAATTGTTTGAATGTGATTCAAATCTGAATTTTTTAAAGTTGTTTGAATGTGATTCAAATCTGATTTTTTAAAGTTGTTTGAATGTGATTCAATTCCGAATTTTTAAAGTTGTTTGAATGTGATTCAAATCTGAATTTTTGAATTTGTTTGAATGTTATTCAAATCTGAATTTTTAAATTTTTTGAATCATATTCAAATCTGAATTTTTAAGTTGAATATGAGATATTTAATTTAATTTAAATATGTATATTTTATTTAATTATTAAATAGTGATATGCATGATCGATGATCGTGGACTATAAAAGACCAATGTGATTAGATTTATTTCTTTTATGTTTCTTTGGGATTGTAAATTAATTAATTTATTTTAATTTATTTTGGGCATGTATTATTAAGGTTGTAATAATTTTTGGATTGTAATTTCATTTATTTACTTCTTGTAAATTCGCCTTGGTATGCTAAGGATTTCTATGTAATTGGATTGAATTGCAAGAAGATCAAGGAGGTCAAAAGCATTGGTGGTACCAGTGGGAGGAATTCAAGATCAAGCGTTGATTATGTACTCCTTCAGCAACTCTTGTAAATTGAATGAATGAAATGCACCTAGGAATGCCCTGATTCAATTCTTGGTGGCTCAGAATTAAATCCCTTAGAAAGTCCATGATCATACCATATTAACTGTTTATCCATTAATGCATGAGATGTATGTGAATGTATGCAAGTATATGATATATGCATGCTAAATGGATAATGTGCAAAGTGAGACCTTAATAGTAATTAGGATGACCATAGAATCTTCCACACAAATGATTAAGTTGGAAATGCTATAATTAAAGTAATTATAACACGGGCCCTCCATTGAGGCAATTATTTTAAGAAATTTTAAATACTTGCATTAGATACAATTAATTTAAGAGATTTTCTTAAGAATAATTGTTAAGCATGAGATGTTGCAAATATGTAAATGGTTTGGTGGCCAATATTGATGTACTGAGGACATTAAAATTATTTGCATAATTACTGCATAACTCAACACATCACATTTTGGTCAACTTGGGCAAAATATAACAATTCACAATACATCAATTACACTTCCATTCATGATATCCAGTTTCAACAATACTTACACATGAATACCTCTCATTAACACATCTAATTTCCCACCAATAATTACTTACACATTCTGCCATCCTTGGTACCATAATTCACTAAACTATTTCATGAATTTAAACACTCTACCATGCATCACAAGGCTGCCCAATTGCTCATATACATCAAGCTTCCCAATTTCAATACATGATCTCACTTTACATTTATAATTCACACATACACATAAAATATATTGGCTAAAACATCTTATGACATTAATCAACATGATTTCTCATCAATTACATGTAAAAGCAAGCTAAACACTTTGAACTTCCATGGCTGCCAAAAATGGAACACCACCCTAACTCATCAAAACGTCAACATTTCTTCCACAAATCAACTTATCTCAACACCAAGACAAACATTAATGAAGAAAGGGAGAGGAAATGAGCACTTACTTAATTTGAAGCTTGTTAAAAACTCATCAAAACCTTTCTTTCTTGCTCCCTAATACTGCCCAAGGTGTGGTTATCACTTTCAATGAAGACAACTAGGAGAAATAGTGACTTGAAGATGGTGGAGTGGAGCTCATGCATGTGGCTGGCCATGGAGTTTCATGGAGAATTGGTTTTGCCTGGTACACAACATTGCATACATCAAACTTCTAATAGCCGAAGCATATGGAATCCTGGCTATTTTATCTCTTTCTTCAAATGTCTTTGGAGACATCTCTTTAGAAAGGTGGATACCATATCTTACTGGTAACAATCCTCTCTTGGAATCAAGCATGTTAAACCTCTTTAACACATTTTCCAAGTATAGACTTTGGGATAAACCAATTATTCTTTCGCCTATCTCTATAGATGCTAATCCCAAGAATATATGTTGCCTCCCCTAAGTCTTTCATGGAGCATGTATTTGACAACCACACCTTTACAGTTGTCTACATACCTGTGTCATTATGCATCAACAAAATGTCATCCACATATAAGACAAGGAAAGTGATAGCACTATCCTAACCTTCTTATAAACACATGGCTCATCCTCATTTTTTATAAAACCAAATGACTTAATGGCTTCATCAAATGGATGTTCCAACTCCTAAGCTTGTTTTAACCCATAAATGGATCGCTTAGCTTGCATACTTTGGAACCATCTTGGGACTCAAAACCCCTTGGTTGTTCCATGAAAATGTTTTCTTCAATGTATCCATTGAGAAAAGCTATTTTGACATCCATCTGCCAAATCTCATAATCATAGTATGCAGCTATTGCTAATAGAATCCTAATTGATTTAAGCATGGCAACAGGCGATAAAGTCTCCTCATAGTCGATTCCTTGCCTTTGGCAAAACCCTTTGCTACTAGCCTTGCTTTATAGGTCTCTACCATTCCATCTGAAGCAATTTTCTTCTTTATATACGATTTTTTCCCTATAGGTATAATACCTTCAGGTGGATCAACAAGATCCCAAACTTGTAACACTCCTATTTGCATATCATGGTATATTTTACTATTCCGATGACTGGTGTCAGTCCGGACAATTAAGAGAATTAGAACCACAACTAAGACACCTAGATAAGCCTTGAACACAAATAATTAGTAATTTCCAAATAGTTAAGTGTAAATAAGAAAATAATACAAAAAGTTAAATGAGCTGAGTCACAAGAATGGGTGACCTTTCTCAGAATGATCAAGTCGCCTAAACTCAAATTTCAATAGTAAAATGTGACATTATGGTCCTTAAGACTATTGTGAACACAGTGGAAAAGAGAAAATCACAAAAAGAATTGTTAAGTAGGTCAAATAATTAGGTCGTGATTCAAGAAATATTGAATTACTTGCAACCGGATCGACCTGAGTGGCAATTTGGTCAATTTACTCCTAGAGTCGACTCGACCTAATCGCCCAATAAAATCAGAGAAACGAAATGTCAAGCAAGAATTAAATTAAAGAACTAAGGAAAATAAATGAAAAAAAGAAAAGACAAAAAAGAGAAAAGAAAAGATTATTACACCATGGATGACATCAATTATGATGTCATAATTGAATTTATTTTTCCTACCAATTTTGACTAAGTTAAAATCATAATTAAAGACCTAAATGACTTAAAAAAAAAGAAAAAATCAGACGCCCTCTTCCAAGTGGTTCGCCACCTTCATTCTCACCCTCCTCCATTTTTGTTTCACCATTAAAGCTTGCACCAAGCTTCCAAATCACCTAACTAAACCCTAAATTCCCAAAATTAATCCATAAAGCTTGTTTTCTTCACTTGATGAAGCATTTGAAGAAGAAAGAAAAGAAGAAAAGGAAGAAATTGAAGAGTTGAACTTCCAAGTTAAGGTTAGTGGTTTGAATTGAGATTTAGTGTTTAATATTTATATTTTTAGTGTAAGTAACTTAGATCTTAACTTAAAATTAAAAGAAAATAATTGTTAGGGGACAAACTAGAAATTCGCCAAGCAAGAGGTAGGGTTGAGAATGAATGAATTAGATGTATTTGACTGGTTGTTTATGTTGAATTATTTATGTAGACAATGGATAGATATTTAGAATCCATTAGATTTGAATGTTATGAATTAGGTTCTTAGCACCTAGGGTTTAGGAGAAAAATTTAAGACTTAGCCAAATGATGTAGTTAACCTTATTTGAGTTGAGGAATGGTCAAGTGTGACCATTTGAGGTATGTATGAAGTGTTGGAACTAAGTTTAAATTGGATTGGTTATGGTCATTCTACAGCAAGATGACCTAGGTCCATTTCAGTGGACCAAACTGAGGTTTACTAACCCAATTGGTGTGAGGCTAATTGGGAATAAAACTAGACACAAAATAACACATTTTTTATTTAGGAATCATGCCCAGAAAGTGACCATAACTTAGTAAACAAATTGGCCAAATCCGGATTAGACAAACTGACCTGTACAAAAATGACTAAATGAACAGTAGTTACGCAAATGATCATAACTTGGTCTAGGAAGGTCCAAATGACCTGAAATCTTACCAGTAGAAAGCTGAAACATAGGCCTACAACTTTCATGAAGAAAATAGATCCAAATTTTGACTATAACCTATCTGAAAATCTACCTGCAATCAACCTCAAAAACTGCCAAAATCCAGAATTTGCCCAGAATTCTGGGTAAAACTAAATCCGGCCAGCCATGTTCAAATGGCTATAACTTGGGTTAAAAAACTCCAAATGGAGTGATTCAAAAAGGGAAATAAAGTTAAGACAATAAGGAACAACTTCTATGAATAAAACTTAGCCAAATTATTACAGTAACATGACCAATGAAATAGTGCAAAACTGAAAATTTGAAATTTGTGCTTAAGAGACTTGAAGTTTGAGGAAACAACCAAAACCAACAAATTAGGCAACGAAAATGTGGTATGTGGGTGAAATTGGAATTCCCATACCTATTAAGCATTAGAAAGTCAACAAATTGACTTGAATAGTATCGTGAAAAATAACCCTAAAATACAAATTTTAAATAACGTCAAGTTAAGCATATTAAAGTTAGATATAAATAGATTTGAAATTATTTTTGACTTATGATAATTTATGGTATCAAACATCAGAAATTGTGTATTTCAGTTGAAAAGAATACCGAAAGAATCCAAGCATCGAGTCAAGGCCAAGAGGCAACTGCTTAAGGTTTGTGCACAACATTAGTATCCTTTAAAATTCATTTCCAAAGTGCATGAAATGAATTACTTTTATTGCAAAATATGTATTATACTTTTGACTTAAGTTGTTGAAAGTTTACTTGTATGTGTTTAAAATGGTAATAAATGTTTAGTAAATTATTAAAATAGTTTTAAAACCACAATGTCATGACCATATATTTGAATACCTCACTAGCATGACTAGTGGGAAGAAATAGTTTTGAATTTTGATTCCTTCTATGGTTGAAGTGTTGAGGTGTGTGCCAAGAAGAAGAAATTGAATGGATATCCATATATTTGAGCTAGCTAGTATTGTGATTTCTCATAAGCCTCTCGCTATTGAGATGAATATGTTTCAATAGCATGATATAACTATGTGTTTTTATGAAATTCGCTTTGAGATGTCCTAAATGAGATTGTTTGACTAAAAAATTTATAAATCATGTTTTATATTTGTTATTCATGTTCAGTTCAATATTTGAATAAATGTGATTTGAATTATGCATAAACTGTTATTTTTATTATGTTGTGCACCGAAGTCATAGTACTCAATGATGGTCATATTGTCGCACAGATATAGAGACTAGAGGAGTAGCAGAGTGAGTTATCAAGATCTTAGAGCTACACCTCAAGTTCTCACTGTATATTTTATACCTGCTTATAATATTTATTTTGATGTTTGTAAATGTATGTACATGTAATAACTGGCCATGAGTAGTTGTATAGAGTTTGTAATAATAGTATTTTGGATTTGTAAATGTAAAGTTTGGTTGATTAATGTAAAGTGAATTTATTATAATGAAATATGAATGAAATTATTGCGTATTGTTTTTTATGACAATTGAATTGAGAAATGATATTGAATTGTGTTGAGGTAGTAGTGAGTTTGATGAAAAAGAATCATTGGAAGTGCTTTTACAAGTTTTTGAAGAACTGCTTTAAAATATAGATAAGATCATTAAATTTTTCCAAAAATTAACAAATAAAAATGGACAAAAATCTAACTAGTTTTCAAACTCCAATTAAATGTTTTAATACCTATTAGAAAACGCCACCACTTCCAAAAAGTAAGAAAATTATTTTAAAATCCCTTTGTCTGGTACTTAATGAGTTATCTGTAGGTGAAGTTCTTGAGTTCAATAGACATTCTACGGGATCATATTATGCCTTACATAGGGGTAAGGTGTGACAAAACTTGATTCTTATACATGGAATCAATCTCAAATTTCATAGCATCAATCCATTTTGAAGAGTCTATATCTGATGTAGCTTCTTCATAGGTAAGTGGATCATCTCCATGATCTACTTCTTCATGAGTAGACAACTCTTGTTCTTCTTCATGAAGAAAATCATATCTCACTGGTGGGTGAGAAATCCTGGTTGATCTGTGAGGAATTACAGTAGATGTTTCATCAATAGGTGTAGGTTGACTAGATGGATCCATATCCATCTGATCTGTTGGTTGGTCAGAATTCTCCAATTCTAACTCTATTTACCTTCCTTTGCCTCCTTCTTGAATAAACTGTTATTCAAGAAATGTGACATCTCTACTTACCATAACCTTTTGTGATGTAGGCAAATAAAAATAATATCCAAACTTTCTTTTGATATCCAACAAATTGACCCTTTTCTCGATCCGGTTTTCAATTTATCGCATTCATGTAACACCCCTATATTCTAGAGTGCGTTTCATCGCTTGCTGACTGTCCTGTCGATAGCTAAAATGCCTGGAATTATACTTAAATATTAGTGAGGAGATATAAAATAATGAAATACACTAGAGAAAAATACAAGAAAAATAAAGAAAAAATAAGAGCAATGAAATGTAACTAAGTTAAACGAGCAAAAAACCGTAGCAATGGGCAACCGCACCGGGAAGTTGGGGCGTGGACCGTTGACTAGCCCTGGACTGCGGGAAACCCTGGGAAATATATTAAGACTTAAATAAACATCTATTGAAGTATAAATGATATTAGAAATGTCAAAGAAAAATTAATTAATTAGTACAAAGAAAAGCAAGAAATCGAGAAATCGATAAAAATCGGTGTTACCAAAAAATTGGGAATACAATCCGAATAGGGGAATTTTGGTCATTTGACACCTAGAGTTGGCTTTTGACCTAAATGTGAATGAAAATAAGTGATATTACATTTTGAAAATTTAATGAAAATGAAATTAAAGATAAAATGTAATTTAAGGGAGATTAAGGCCATAAATGTAATTATTGAAACCATAGATTATAATATAATTAACCTATGTTTGCACTAAGTGGACATATAAATACTAAATAAGAAGATAGATTTCACACTTACTTCATCATCCTCACTAAGCTTCTCTCATGGCCGAAAATGGTGTCCCAATTTCTCTCCAAGGAAGCCGCCATGCAAGCTTGAGATCACCTCCATTTTTAAGCTAAATTCATGAATTCTCTTCATTAAACTTAGTCTACACACCTTGGGCAGCATTTAGGGAGCAAGAAAGATAAGTTTTGATGAGTTTTTAAGAAGTTTCAAAATAGGTAAGTGCTTGTTTTCCATTTTTGCTTCATTAAAGTTTGTGTGGCTGTTGTGGTGAGTGGATTTATGGAAGAAATATTGAGGTTTGGTGAGTTAGGGTTATGTTCCATTTCGGCAGCCATGGAAGTTCAACATGTTTAGCTTATTTCTACATGTAAATGGTAGTTTGAGGTGTTGATGTAAGTGCTTATATGTATAGGAGTGATTGACCATGTATTAAGTTTGAATTATAAGTTTGAAAGGTTAAAATTGTGACACCCCTTACCCGTGTACAGTATACCCGAGTAAGTGTTGCCACACGGTGTACTGGCACACTCTAATATACTTTACTTAATTTGTATCATGCTTTTAAAGCTAATTTATGAAATATGATTTATTTAAGCCATTTATCGAAATTATTATTTATTTGAGGTTCCGAAAATTTTAAAGAAAATCCATGAGTACCCAAAAATGGAGAAAACAGCTTCTTCTAACTCGTGAAAAACACTTCTAATAAACAAATTCATTCATTCTCAACTCCAATATCATCCCAAAACTCAATATCAAGATCTCAACATTTCAATTTCAATTCTCAATCATCCACCACATGTGATGATCACATATAAATCATAAATAACCATTTACTTTTCTATTCACAAATACAATTTTCATAATTTACATAAACCTCAATATACATTACACAAGTTTAATTACATATGAGAAAATCAAAATTAAGTTACAAATGTCAAAATGACACCTAGTGTCCTACCAATGCAATCGCAGGTTGAGGTGACACTGACACCGTAGAGTCACAGATGGACTCACCCACTGTGGTCTACCGGGCTCACGATCTGTATCTCCAGCACTACGCGTGGCAAAAGCAACGCCGCTAAGCAATAATGCTTAGTGGTGCAATAATATAATGAAAGAAAATAGCAAGAATTTAAATGTGTAGTGAATGTATATGTTTTATTTGTTTGGTATTTGTATATCATTTACTTTGTCCACTTTTATTCATTTGGTTGCCCCAAGTAACCTACACTAGACGACTGGACTGGATAAACGGGTAACCGCACTAGGTATCAAGTACTCGCCATCACACCATCGGTCACATATGCATCTCCCAGGCAAATGTAATGCAACAAGTCAGAAACATATCGTGCACAAGGCCAAAGCTCAATACAAGGTCAATGGCTAAAAACCATAAAATCGCTGAATGGCATATTGCCATGTGCAAGATCGCTAACTGAACCCTATTGGCATGCCAAACTATCCAAACCAATCATGTTAGGTATACTAGGCATTTGAAACTTTTAAATTCTTCAATTTGTGCATTTCAAGTTTTGGTGTCACTATTCACCTCATTGGTCATCAAAATGTTGACTTTTGAATAGAAAATATGTACATTGACTTTGGCACTCCCAACATACCACATTTTACATTTAAAACTTGTTAGAATTGGTCACCATTACCATTTCTAACTTAAAACCAAGAGGGCAGAAAATTTTAGTTTTTGAAGCATATGTTTACTGTTAAATTAAGCACTGTTACAGTGAGAATTTGAAGAAATGACAAACATGAAAGTTGTTCCTTCTTTTTTCTAGTTGAATTTCCTTTTTTGAATCACTCCAGTTTGAGTGTTGTAGCTCCAGATATGGTCCAAAACCACAGCTAGCCGGATTTCCATTCGCAGAAATTACCATATCTACAAAGAATATGAACAAAGGACTTCCACTGCAATTTGAGTTAGGTTCTGGCCATAAGTTGGGGTAGATTACTTCCTGAAAGTTTTGTCTATGTCTTAACTTATTGCTGTAAAAATTTCAGGTCAATTGACCATATCTACAGTGAGTTACGGCCAAATGAACAAGCATCGCTCATTTGGTCAATTTTGCGTAATCATGTGGTATCCGGATTAGCCAAGTTTTGGTCCTCTTGCTTTGGTCTTTGGGCATGGTTTCTTCAGCAAAAATGTGCTATTATAAGCCTAGTTTCATGTCCAATTGGCCAAACACCAATTGACTAACACAGCCAAAGTTATGGTTGTAATTGACTGAAATCTCACCATTGTCATTGTCCCTAGGCAAAGATAGTCATTCCCTTTACCATGCTATTTTTCAGTCCATATTATAGTCAAATCTCCTCAAATGGTCACTAATTGACCATTAAAATGTTCTCTAACAATTTCATAAGCCAAATCAATTTTCACTTCCAAAACCCTAGCTTCACATTATGTTTTCTACAAAATGCCTTAGTTAGCATCCCAACTTATTATTCTTATGTTTATAAACTTCCAACATGATTCTAGTTCACTTCAAGCTCATCAAAAACACTCCTTCCTATTCCTTCACTAGGACAGCTGAAATTCATGTACACATACACATGAATTTTGTTCATTTAAATTACCTTTTCTTACTAAATTCAAGTTCCCATTCATGAAATTAAAGAGTTTTAGGTATATAGTGCACTAACCTTGAATAGGGCAGATTTTTCCCAACTCTAAACTTCACTTTCCTTCACTTTCTAGGCTGCCAAAAGGTTGTTTAAGGTGTGGGGTAAAATTTTAATGAAGAGAGGTTAGGGTTTTGTGGTGAAACAAAGTAGAAATCAAGCTTGAGAAGTGAGGTTTAATGGAGGTTGAGAGAGGGAAAGAGAGGCTGCTGTTTGATGAAGGAAGAAGAATAGAATTTTTGTTTCAATTTTGCCTCATTTTCCCTTTTTAATGAAATTGCTTGATTGTCATTGGTGGAGAGAAAGTTTAATGACATCATGTGATGTCAAAAGTCCCATTTTTTTCATTTTTCTTTTCTTTTCTTTTCTACTTGATTTCAATTTAATTTTTAGTAATGTTTATTCATATTTTATGTCATATTAATTATTTACTCAACTGGACAAGTCGGCCAAAAATCACCTCTGAAGACGAAATGACCAAAATGCCCTCCGTTTGGCTCAACGGGTCAAAATTGTCTGTACCGATTGAAAAATTTTTCTAGGTATTTTCTTGGCATTCTAATGCCATAGGGACCTCAGTAACCCTTCTCTGGAGTCCCAAAAATTATTTTATAATTTTTCCCTGTGTCTAGGGCTCTCTAAGTAGAACCTCAACGTCCCTCTGGGTTACCCCTCGCTAGGGCACCGGCTCATTTAACTTGGTTGTATTTTATTTCTAAAATTTTTACTAAATTTTTCTTATTAATATTTGAGTTGATTTTGGTTCTTTACTTTAGTTTAAATATATTTCCGGACGTCTAGCTCGATCGACACCGGCCACCGAATAAGAGAATGTACTGTTGTTAATGGAGGGTGTTACAAAAATAAGCTTGATGTATGTGTGTTACTTGGGCAGCCTCATGGTGAAGATTGGTAATGTTTAAGTTCATGAAAAGTTGTTGAATTATGGTACAAAAAGTGGCAGCATATATATATGAAATAGTAGTGACAATGTTTGTAATTTGGTAGTGTAAATTATATGTATTGGTTAGGAGTATTATGTGGAAAATTGTTTAGAATTGGATATTGTAAATTAGGAGTTGTATTTGGTGTATGTAAGGCCATTGTACTCTGCCCAAAGTTACTATAATGTAAGCTAATGAATGGTTATGGTTAGTACCAAATGCAGAATTGTTTGGGGAAGTGAAGATATAGTTGGTGAATGTGTGATTGGTTTGGTATTTGAGAGACATGTAAAGGGCATTATGCAAATGAGCCTATAACCCTAAGTGTGTGACTCCAATTGGCATGAGGCCAATTGGAGGTGAAATTAGGCACAAAATGTGCCAACTTTCATGAAGAAAGCCTACCTAAATTCTGTCCAAAAGTGACATGAGAATTGAGCAAATCCGGATTAGTGACTTTGCAAACTTGAAAATTGACCATTTGAACAAAGAATCAGTATTTTGGCCATAACTCACTCAAAACAAGTCCAAATGGCCTGAAATTTATACCATGAAAAGCTTAGACATAGAGATACAACTCTTATGAAGACAAAAAAGCCCAGAAATGACCATAAGTAAGTCAAAATGCTTTCACAAGTTCGGATATAAAACTGCCAGAATCGGAAATGACCTAAAAATGACCTAAGTTTGTCATTTTAGTGCAATCTGTCCAGCAATAGTAAAATGACCATAACTTGGTCTAGTAAACTCCAAATGACCTAAAATTTGTGACAAAAGTTCATTAAGATATAGACCTACAAGTTTGCAATTCATACCAGAACCCGAAAACCGAGGGAACTAGGTCATCCTGTTAGGTCAAAACAAAGATATCGAATCCGATAAATTGCAATAAAATGCAATACACTTGAAAATGAAATTGGTAACATATACCAATACTAAAGGACTATAAAATGTGACATATTGGTAATATTAAAATTAATACCCCTAGAGTGCATTAAAGCTCAACATTATAGGTTGACTAAGAAAAACAATAGTATTAAATAAATTTAATTATTAAACTTTATTATTAGTAACAATTTAAAAGAGTTCTGAAACACTTCAAATTGTGTGTTTCAGTTAGCAAAGACTCAGAGAAGGAGAAGGGACCACTGAGTCAAGGCCAAGAGGCATTTATCAGAGGTTTGTGCACAACAGTTATTTCTTTTGAATTTTCACTGGAAATAAATTACGACAATTTGTAGGTTTATTTTGTTTGAATGATATTTGATGGATACTTATTGATTGAAAAATATTGCAAATGGTTTGAAACCATAGTTATCATATATATTTGATTGAATTCCTCGCTAGCTTGTCTAGTGAGATAAATTGGCTTTGAATTCTCTCTGAAGTGTTGAGGTGTGTGCCATTGAGGACTAATAGGATGAGTACTCATATAATTGCTAGCTAGCTATGTTATTCCTCACTAGCCACCGCTTTGGGACGAATTGGACTTTGGATTCATGATTAAGTCAGGTGTGTGATTTATTGATATTCATTGATACATTGTGAAATGGAGTTTAAATTCTTTATGACATTCTCTTTTTTGAATTTAACTATGATTTTAAGTATCCACGCTTATATGATTTATGGTTTATGGTTTTAAATTGCATTTTCTTAATGTTGTGCACCATCGAGACATTGGCTCAAAGAATAGCTTTTTATTGCTATCGCAGTAGACAGTATTGCAGAGCAACAGAGTAGGTCGCTTGTGCTACATTTTGGGATTCTCACTGTATATTGAGTATACCATCTTTTTGTAATTTTTATTGTAATGTATGTGCACTGTATGTATATATTGTACTTGGTCTTGAGCAGTTGTAAACTAAAGTTGTAATATATTTATTTCTTATCTCGGCTTTTGAACTACCTACCATTTTGTAGTCTATCTTTAGAAATCGAAATTGATGTTGAATTGAGTTTGACAAATGTTGAGAAATTGATTTGTGTTGAACCATACCAAATTTGGGATTGAACAAATATATTGGAAGTGCTTTTATAGGTTTTTGAAAAACTATTTTATTCAAAATATAGATGGCACTCTGCCAAAATTTTTACAGAAATTATTGATGCTTCAGATGTGTTATTTGGTTTCACTTCAGTTAAAAAAAATTTAACACCTGTCAAAAGTGCTCACCACTGTAAAAAGAAATAAGAAAAGGTTTACAATCCCTTGTAGTGTATTTAATGGGTTATCAGATGAAGTTTGGTAATTTATTAGGTATACTATGGGGTCATGTTATGCCTTACGGAGGGGTAAGGTGTGACAGCCTTTTTTGATATGTCGGATAACCCCAAATCTTAACATGCTTAAGGCTTAATTTTCTTCCATACCATATCTCATAAGGTGTGAAAGATATTGATTTTGATGGAATCCTATTCAGAATATGCAAAGCTAATTCTAATGCAAATCCTCAAAAGGAGATTAGCATATCAGTATAGCTCATCATACTACGTACCATATCTAATAGGTATGATTTCTCCTTTCAGATACACCATTCTACTGTAGTGTTCTCGGAGGATTCAAACGGGAAACAATGCCATGTTCTTTCAAGTATTCATCAAATTCAGACTCAAGTATTCACCTTCACGATCCGATCAAGAGCTTTAATACTTTTTCCTGTTTAATTTTCTACTTCAGATTTAAATTCTTTGAACTTTTCAAAGGATTCATGTTTGTATTTCATCAAATACAAATACCCAAACCTTGATTTATCATCAGTAAAGGTAATAAAATAATAAAAACCGCCTCTAGCCATTTTTTTAAATAGACCACATACATCACTATGTATTAGCTCCAAAATATTTTCAACTCTTAGCCCTTGTCCAACAAAGGGTGATCTAGTCATTTTGCCTTGAAAGCAGAATTCACAAGTTGGAGTAGATTCAGAACCCAATGAGGATAAAATCCCTATTTTCTCTAGTTTTGTAATCCTATCTTCTACAATATGACCTAATCTTAAGTGCCAAACATATTTTGAACTTGAGTTGATTTTCATCATGGAATTGCATTCTTTTAGATTGCTATACTCTGGGTAATTCCTTTTTTAGTGCCCATCTTGCTGGCAGTGGAAACACTTTCCTTTGCCTCCATCAGCTTTAGTCTTCCCCTCCTATTTAGCTATCTTCTTGGATGGACCAGGAATTTGAGGTTTCTTTTTCTTATTACACTTCTTCTTATTGGACTTTCCAGCAGAAGAAGATGCAATCAAAGCTACCTCTTTTCCTTTATTGCCCGACATATTCTTTTGGGCAATAACCAGCATGATAAGTAAACCAGCCAAGGTGCATTCCTGCTTAGTCATATGGAAATTTGTCACAAAATTCCCAAATGACTCAGAAGGCAAGGATCAAATCTGTTGCAGCTTGAAATCCATGTTAAAGTCAAGATGTTTTAGCTACTCAATCACCAAATCATCTTGTGAATATAATCCCCAACATTCTCCCTCGCACATCCTCATGTGGAATAGCCGTCTAGATATCTCATACCTAGCATTCTCGCCGTGATCACCATACAACTCATGTAGGTGAAGGAGGATCTCACTCACACTCTGCATGTTCTCATTCTAATTCTATAACTCATTACTTATAGAAGCAAGCATGTAACACTTGCCTCTCGTATCATGCTCCTTCCACTTGTCCAAAGTTTCATGTTCCTCTTGAGTGGCCTCTAAAGGTAAGGGACCAGGAACATTTGAGTCTAGAACATATCCTGTAACATCCTCACTTTAGCTAGTCCGCATAGCCTCGCTTGTAACACCCTGCTTGCATAACTCGGTAGATTTCACTGCTCCTGACCGTGCCTGTCCGGACAATTAAGGGGATTAGAACCACACTTAAGACAACTAGATAAGCCATAAAAACAAATAATTAGTAATGTTCAATTAGTTAAGTATAAATAAGAAAAATGTAATGTATAGTTAAACAAGCCGAGTCACAAAGAATGGGTGACCTTCTCGGAATAATCACAAGTCATTTTAAACTCAAATTTTGAACCATAAAAAGTAGCGCGATCCTTAGGACCCTTATAAACACACTGGAAAAGAGAAAATCAGGAAAAATAACTATTAAGCCAGTCAAATAATTAGGTCAGGAAGCAGGAAGAAATATGGAATTAATTGCAAATCGGGATGAACCGGCGAGGGGTAATTTGGTCAATTGACTCCGAGAGCTGACTCTTGACCTAACTGTCAAATAAATTCGGAGAAAAGAAAATTTCAAAATCGAGAATTAAATTAAAGAACTAATAGAAAAATAAATAGAAAAAAAAGAAAAAGAAAAGAAAAGAAAAAGTTAATTACAACACCTTATGACATCAAAATGATGTCAAAATTAATTATTTTAATTCCCACAATTGTTGACCCATTCAAATACATAAAACAAGACATAAAATACATAAAAACAAAATATCAACCTTCTCCTACCTCAAAGAAAACGGCAGCCATAGTCTTTCCCAAACCCCACCATTGATCCTCCATGAAAGCTTGAATACAAGCTTTTAAACACCCATTTGACCCTACCTTACCCCAAATTCTCCCATAAAAACTTGATTTAATCACTTGAAAAGAAGATTGGTCATCAAAGAAAGGAGAAAAGAAGAAAGAAAATTGTAGAAAAGAGGAGTTAGAAGTTGCTACACAAAGGTTAGTGATTTAAGTTGCAAATGAGTTTATTACTTGTGTTTATAACTTAGTTAACTTAGAAAATTGCTTAAAATGAAATAAAAATTTCTTGAGGCAACATGAATAATTTTCATCCAGCATGTATATGGGAGTATATTTGCATGGTTTGATGGATTTAATTGGGTATATAAACCTTAGTTAGTTGAATGACTATGGTTAGAGGCATGAAATCAAGTAAATGCATGAGGTTAGTGAATTAGGGTTTGGACATTAGGGTTTAGAGACCAAAAATGTGAAAAACTTGTAAATGGTGTCTTTGACCTAATGTGAAGTGAAAAATGGTCATTTGTGACTAAATGAGGTGTGTTAGAAATGTTGGAATTAAAAGCCAATTCGGATTGGATAAGGTCATGTGGTGGCAGCATGACCAAAACCTCCTTTGAGGGATCAAAAATGAAATTTTACAAGTCCAATGGATATGGGACCAATTGGGGATGAAAATAGGCACTAAATGACACAATTTTCGTTGAGGAAGCCTGCCCAAAAAGTGACTAAAACCTAGTGAACAAGGTGACCGAAGTTGAGAAATCGCAGGCTACCACTGCACAAACTGACCAAATGAACAGTGTTTGTTCATTTGGTCATAACTCGAGCTAGGCAGGTCAAAATGACCTGAAGTTTTACCAGTGGTTAGATGAAATATAGACCTAAAAATTTTATGAAGAACACCAACCCAAATTATGCCATTAACCTAATCAAATTACTGAGCAAAGTTGGTGACCTGAATTTGCAGACTGTAGATTTGACATTTGAACGGTAAAGTTTCAATGGTTATAAATCCCTCTAGAAAACTCTGATTTAGGCGATTCTTGAACTGATGGAAACCTATGGCATAGTATAACATTTCATATGAAGAAAGTTAGACCAAATTATGGACCTAACTTGATCAAATTACTGAATGAAATTGGATCAACAAATCTGCAAAACCAAATTCTGCAGCATGAACAGTAAATGTAATTTGCTTATAACTTGAGCAACAAAACTCCAATCGGGGTGATTCAAAAAGGAGAATAAACTTAAGACAATAAGGAACATTTTCTATGAAGAAAGTTTTGCCAAATTCCAACAGTAAATGACCAATGAAACAATATAATTAGGGACACCAAATCGAAAATTTGGCAATTTTGCCTAAAAGACCTAAGTTTTGAAAAATGATTAAAACTAACAAGTTTGGTGACCAAAATGTGGTATGTGGGTGAAGTTGGAGTTCTCATACCTATTAAGCCTTAGAAAGTCAACAATTTGACTTGGAATAGTATAGTGAATAGTAACCCAAACACAAAATTTCAAGAACGTCGAATTTAGCACGTTAGAGCTGAGTAAAGTGAAGTTAAATTTATTATAGATTTATGCTAAGTTATGGTCTTGAAACTTTGTGAAATTGTGTGTTTAGGTGGAGAGGAATACCGACAAAACTCCGAGGAGTCGAGTCAAGGCCAACAGCGACTCGCTTGAGGTTTGTGCACAACGTATACTTTTTGTAATCATCTTTGCATACTACTTTGAATAATGTGAAATATTAAATTATGGCATTCTTATGAGGATTTGATTTAAATTGTTGAAAGTTATTATGTATATTGAAATGACAAAGTTTAGCAAATTGTTAAGATAAGTTTTGAAACCACAGTGTCAAAACCATACATTTGAACACTTCACTAGCACGACTAGTGGGGATAATTAGTTTCGAATTTTGATTCCTTCTCTGGAGAAGTGTTGAGGTGTGCAGAGAAGAGGATGTGAATGGATATCCAGATATTTGAGCTAGCTAGCCTTGTGATGTGATTTCTCTTTAGCCTCTGGCTATTGAGATTCTATTTGTTTCGAATGGCATGATCTAACTGTTGGTTTTATGAAATGTGTTTTGATACTTTGAAATGAACTTGGTTTGCATTTAAAATCTCACAATGCATGATTTATCACTTAATTCTCATGTTTAGCCAGAATTTTTGAATAAATGTGATTTAAGTTTTGCATAAAAATTATTTTAGTATATTGTTACTGCCCAGGTCTAGTACTCGGTGACTAAGCTTATTGCTACTCCTTTGATCCCCGAGAGACTAGAGGCAGTGGTTGAAATTTCTTTGAGGTGTGAGAGCTATCAGCTTAAAAAGTCTTGAGTCATAATTTATACCACTGCTTTGTAAATGTTCTTTTGATGTATATAACCTGCACATAAATGTATGAACATGTAAGAAATGGAGTCTTGACCCGATTTGTATAAAATTGTATAAGGATTATAATATATATTGTAGTTTTGAAATTCTCTTAATGTAAATTTTTAATGATGTATCTAAATTGTTTTGTTTCTAATGAAATATGAATGGAACTATTTTATTTAATTTGAATAGATATAGTTGCTAGTATGTTTGATGATCATTGGATAGGATTTGAAATTTGAAAGTTGATAAATGTGTTAAAAATTGATTGAGATTGAAGTATAAGAAATTGAAAGCGAGTTGTTGAAAAATTTTTAGAAGTCGCTTTTTCACTGAGTATTTAGAAAATGGTTTCTCAAAATCTGAATGAGGAACTTTGTCAAAATTTTTATAAAATTTACTGAGAGAAAAATAAAATGGGCCAAAATTTTCAACTAGCTTTCCAACTTAGATTACATGTTTTAAATACTTATTAGAAATGCTCACAACTTATAAAAAATAATAGAAAAATTGTTTCAAAATCTCTTATAGGGTACTTAATGAGTTATCGGTAGAGTAGGCTACGGTAGTTCGTATTAGGTATTCTACTGAGGATCATCATGCATATACGCCCTTACGAGAGGGTAAGGTGCTGACATGTTTTTAGTGGCCATCGAGGCTTAAATTTTTGAAGTATGTTTTAACATATAATTTGTGTCTTTTCTTTTGCCCAATTACAATTGCTCAATGTCCTGGTGTGTACACTCTGATGCATTACATCGCTGAATATGAACTAAAGGAGAAATCTCATATGTGTTACTTATTAGGAGATACCTAACTTCGAACTGAAATGGAAGAAGGGGATATTTTCGATTGAAGCGATCTGACAGAGATTGTGTGAGAGAAGCCCGACTCTTTGCAGATGTTAGTGAATTGGTCGACAACACCACGACCCCACAAAAATCTGCTGCGATTCCACCTGCACCGCAGTTCGCACTGACCAGATGGCTGATGTTTGGCTAACAATATAGGCACGGGAGTATGCACTGTTCCGACTCCACCCCCAACCACACAGCAATGTCACAACCCAACGCCTCGGCCGAGCCGATATGATAGTTATTGAAGTATGGACTACCAGATTTAAAGTCACGATGAGACCACTTTAGAAAGCGGCTGAGCAATGGCTTGAAAGAATGGATAGAAGTATTTAAGAAATTTTGCACTAACCAAGAATGAACTAAAGTTTGAGTATTTTTGTGTAAATTCTGGAGTGCTATGAGGATGCATATGATTGGTAGAAAGACCATACTCCCACGGCCATTATTTGAACCACGATCTTGACACAAGATGACTTCATCAAAGAATTTGAGACGAATGATACATCGGATACATATGGCCATTGATGAAGCTGCAAAAATTTTAGAAAGTTTGAAACAAAGGGGAACCAGTCGGTGGCGAGTATGAGAGAGGAGTTCTCCGCTTGAAGTCATTATCTTTGAAGATCTCATACTACCTGGCAATAGCAAGATGCAAGAGATTTGAGATGGCTTTGAAGCCCGGTATAAGGAGTGCAAGTTGTGGGATTTACGACCTGTGACGACCTTCTCGAGCTTATGTCTCAAGCACTTGAGGCGGAGAATTGAATCGAGAAAGCAACCCGATTGAAAGAAAAATTAGAAAAAGTGAGAAAATTAGAAAAAAAGACAAGGGGAAAAATCGGTTGAAGCGAGTTACGGTGCTACCTCTTTGGAAAGAAAAGAAATTTAGTAAGGCGGTCAGGTGGAAAATTTGGTAGAGGCAGATTTTGGGGATAGAGCCCACTGGAAGTGCAGTCCTTGTTCGGCGACAGGTTTCACATTACGCCCCACCTGTGAGACTTATGGCAAGCTTAAGACCGAGGGAATGCTATTGGAGGCCACTTTGGGAGGCCCCTGCACTGCTGCGGAGGCAAGGGTCCATTTAGCAAGAACTGCACCCTTTGAGTGCTCCATCTTGAGATATGGTCTGGCTCCTACTCTGCATGAAGATCTATTGAGTCTTGCTTGAGAGGCTCACCTGATCTATTAGCGAGAGGAAGAAGCGGTAGAAGCCTTGCCGAGGCGATCGGAGGCACGATTGGTCGATCGACACAGCGAAGTGCTTGATCGGGGTTTATTCAATGGGAGCAGTGATTGAGAAGAAAGTGGGAGCTTTACCGATATGGCAACCCGATACATTAACTTTATCTACGAAGTCAAAAAGTAATTTGTATTATTGTCCGGTTACGACCCATTCATATGTTGAATCTTGCGCAATCCGGTTCAACTTTATTTGTTCCATGTGTGCAAATGGAACTTTGAAGTGCTAATGCTTCTAATCCGAATTAGGACAAGAAGTGCAGGTCGATAGAATTTATAGAGCGTCGCTTTGGTAGGTCAAGGACATGTTTTCTGTCGGTTGATTGAAATGCCTTGTGATGATATCATCTTGGGCATGGATTGGCGGATTGCTTGGGGCATCACGCGCTGATTGATTGTAGACTGAAGACGATCACTTTTTGGTCT